>NC_084606.1:8425987-8725987 GCF_033807715.1 Cololabis saira | reverse complement strand
AGTCAGGAGGCTCTCAGACCTATACGATTCTAAACCCTCCTAACCAGCCAGGACGTTTTGGAGGAAACACTGTTGCAGAAGTCATAGAAGTCTGAATTCTATATGTTGTTTGGGTGCATCCCCTGAACAGACAGACGTTAGTTTGGTGCAGATCGGACCTGTACTTTTCGATGGGCGGGGCTTTGAAACTTCACCTTTTCCAACATTTGAACGGACGCCGTTGCCACAAAATTTGACCAAACCAAGTAAAACTTGACCTGTGGCCTCCATATGGGGCCTTGATTGGGCTTGCCAAGTCTCAACTCTGTGAACCCTCTGCAACGCCAACTAGCTCTGTGGAAGTTGTACAGCCACGGGACCAAAAGATCCTAGCAAAGGTCCTTCTGCATTGCAACATAGTCAAAAATCAGCCTCCCAGCTCAAAGCGCAATTATTCAAAAAACACACAAAAAAAGCCCGGAAAAGGCACCACACACGGTGACCTTTGGCACTTCCGAAGGTCGCACGGGTCTGGACCTCGGCACAGTGGATGAGAGTCACCTCCTGATACAGAGTCTAGAATTTCAGACTCCTAGCTCAAAGCGTTAGTGAACTGTGCAAAAAATAGACACGAAATAGGCTTTGCAGGCCCGAAAAAGCAACACATGCGGTGACCTTTGACACTTCTGAAGGTCACACAGATCTGAAACTTGGCACAGTGGATGAGAGTCACCTCCTGATACAGAGTCTAGAATTTCAGACTCCTAGCTCAAAGCGTTAGTGAACTGTGCAAATTAGCCACTATAACAAAGAATAATATATAAATAATAATAATGTCATAATCTGTGTATATATCACGACAACGGATCACATTGACTTTGCATGGTACAATATCTGTGGTGCTCACACGGAATTATACCATTTTCCGTGTATATACAGTACCACGGAAAATAGTGGTGAGAGGTCATGGGCATTTCACAGATTTTCAAGCTGGGGGCTGGGCCTTTTAAATCTGTTTTTATTTTTTTTTACTTTATTAACAACTCGACAAACCTATATAAAAACACAGAGGCTTCGCTGCCCAATTAATTACTCTACATGTTGTAAACATAAGTGAAATTAAAGCTGCAGGCAGCGATGAACGGAACCTCGCGCATGCAATTTCCACCAATTGATTATGATGAAGGTGATGAGGATGAGGATGAGGATGATGATGATGATGGTGTTGATGATGATGAATATGATGATGATGATGATGATGATGGTGTTGATGATGATGATGATGATGATGATGATGACGATGATGACGATGATGAATATGACGACGATGACGATGACGATGACGACGACGACGATGATGGTGATGATAATGAAGGTGATGGTGATGATGATGATGAAGGTGATGATGAAGGTGATGGTGGTGGTGATGATGATGATGGTGATGATGATGAGGATCACATATCGGCCAATCAGCTACTAGTATCACTTCCTGTTTAGTGTTGAAGTTTGACGCGGCGCCACGGCCACGCCATTTCACGAAAAATCACGATTTTGATAACTTTTCATGGTTAACGTCTTTTGTGTCTCCTGAGCGAGTTTTATGTCGAACGGACGATCCTGCTAGGAGGAGTTCGTTAAAGTACGACACGTGAAAATGGCATAAATTGCGCCAAAATTACACGATTAATTCAAAATGGCCGACTTCCTGTTGGGTTTCGGCCATGGCGCCAAGAGACTTTTTTTAAAGTTGCGACATGATACAAGTGTGTACCGATTTTCGTGCATCTACGTCAAACCGTATCGTGGGGCTTGAGGCACAAAGTTTTCTAGGGGGCGCTGGTGAGCCATTAGGTCACGCCCCTTTTTGACACTATTAGAATACGTAATTTTTCGCCACATGGGACGTGCGTGCCAAGTTTCACAACTTTTCGAGTAAGTTATGCGCCTAAAAAAAAAGGCAATTGTTTTCGGATAAAATAATAAGTCTTAATATTATTGCTTACGCTGCACCCCTCCAAAATAAAACCACCACATACACTAAACGATCTGGCGAGTTGTCAAGCCAGAGATAATTCATGACCAAAAAAAAGGTTTACATTGTCCAGTGTCCAATATATTCTAAGGAACGTATGGATAATTATTTATAGGTTGAATTTACGCAGCATAAAATTAATTAATTTAGTGATTGCCTTGTCAAATAAAAGGTATAATAAAAAAACAACATGCTTTTTGCGAGCAATAATTTCCGGGTTGTCTCACAAAAACACGGGGGTGCTGAAATTCAAAGAAGAAATGTTTCACCCTGGGGACACTAAAAGCCGTTTTATGTTGTTCTATGTTGAAATAATATCATCTAAAGTTATACAAAATATAATATCTTAACAGTTCACACAACTACCTAATATTAAAAGTAATTAAAATAGCATATAAGCCACTTGGTTTCCTGTTTTGTATGGATTACTGTGTAGGAACTCCATTACCCAGCATGCCCTAGGTGCTTAGCACATGCGCAGTAGCTTCAGCAGCACGCCAGCTCAAAGCGTCAGTTGTTGTTGCCATGGCAGCCAGATAAACGTCTTGATGAGACCAGCTACACGCCTCGTGTGCTATATACATATATATTAAGACAGACAACACATGGTGTCAGAATGGGCCGCGGGTAATTATAAGAAGAAGTTTTTACCGCGAGAGACCCACGGAAGAGGAGTAAGTTAAAAAAAAAAAAAAGAAAAAAAAAAAAGTTGCTCGACGTGAGGTAAGCAGACACACAAATATTGTGAAATTTCAATATTTCTTGCTATGAATATGATAAAATCTGCTTTTCATGGCGAAACTATCTTAAAATATTGCAATTTAGACCGAGAATCAAAGAAATGGCAGCAATTTTATTCTTCCTCCACAGCCGAAAGCTTGAAAGTCACGTGACAGAAACGAAACCTAAGAAACCATTAAAATGAATGGGCCACGGAATGCGTTCTCATCTCACGTTTTAGGAGGGCAAATCGTAAACATTGCCACGTTTTGCATTGTGGACCAACGTAGCCTGTACCACGTTTTCCTGTGAGACTGGGTTGCACTAACAGATCCATGACTCAGAGCTCTCAGTCCTTATATCTATGTTTAGTTTATTACTTCATTTTTATCTTTAAAATAAAATTATATATATATATATATATATATATATATATATATATATATATATATATATATATATATATATATATATATTTCCAAATATGCCATTGTGGCTGATAATAAGAGCTCTGATATTAATTTATAACAATAATAATAATAATAATACATTTTATTTAGCAGCACCTTTCAAGGTACTCAAGGACACTTTAGGAGAATATACTATTTTTACTATATATAATATTCTACTTAAGAAGGGGGATACAGTTGGTGAGAGACATATAGAGGACATGTGTCTTCTCTCCATAACTGGTGTGATTTGAGCTTCTTGGAGATTAATGTGACGAAAACAAAGGAACCTGTCATGTTGGAAAAAGATCCTGTGCAGCCCCTTACAATCAAGGATCACACTGTAGAGGTAGTAGGAGACTTTAAATACTTAGATACCTTTATTGACAAAAAAGTTTGTTTTACTTCTGATAAAGCTTGAACGCTCTCGGGAGGAACGACATCTGGTGCCTTTTTGTGTGACTCACAGGTTGTGTGAGTTTCCTCCCATTGCGTAGCGTAGTGTGTAGCGACTTGTACTTGCAGACAGGCAAGACACAGAGAAACTTAAGTGGTATTGATAAGGAAGAGATTGGGAAAAAAGCTGCTAGGATAGTAAATTATCCTAATCACCCACTCTGCAGCGAGTTTAAATGACTTCCCTCGGGTAGACGGTACAGTTTACTAAGGCTAACCGTAACATATTTAAAAACTAATTCATTCCCAGCGCCATTAAGGCTCTGAATGAGGGCAAGTCTCGGTAGATAAACCTGTATTTTATGTACATGCCCTTGTTGTTCCTCGTTTTTTGCCACTAAGATGTTTTGCGTGTAAATGTTAAGTGTTTGTTGCTGTGTCATGTTACTGTTGTTTTTGTATTATGAGACAAAAGACAAATCTCCACTTGTGGACAAATAAACCAACTAACTAACTAACTAACTAACTAACTAACTAACTAACTAACTAACTAACTAACTAACTAACTAACTAACTAACTAACTAACTAACTAACTAACTAACTAACTAACTAACTGACTGACTTATAATAAATAAAAACAGAAAAAGAACAATAGAAAAACAAAGAAGAGATTATAATTGTGTGTGATGTGAAACAGAAGTGTTTGGAGTCTGGACCTGAACTGGGTTCATGGTCACTTTTCCAGATGTGGGGGGTCAAGAGCTGCTCTCCGTGGTGCTGAAACGGGGGGAAGACAGAGAGGTGGAGGGAGGACCTGGGAGAGAGAGTGGGGGCTAAATACGAGATCAGAGCAGTGTGTGTAAGGGGGGGGGGGGGGGGGGGGGGGGGTCTGGGTTCTGGGTTCTGGGTTCTGGACCAGATGGAGTTTATGGAGAGATTCAATAGCTGTGTGTGAGGAACCAGAGCGGCCTCCCCTCGTACAAGGGGACAAGGCAAAACTGGACCTGGGTGATGAGGTGTAAAAAACCCTCGCAGAGCGTAGAATGACAAAAAAATAAAGCTTTTTATTTTATGTAAAAAAAAGCACAAAGACATACAGGGCGAAGGGCAAAATCAGTAGTCTAAAAAAAGGCACAATGGGGCATAGCCTCCCAACAAGCTTCCTCCATTCAGCAGACCCTGCCCAATCCTCCACTCTGCCACACACATTAAAAACAGGTCAGGTGAGAAGGGGAGGGGTTGCTCACTTTCTCACACTTCCCTCCCCCTCTGGAGTCTCGCCAACCCCGTTGCGAGACAGAAAATCAGCCACTTCCTCCGGTTGCCGGCTGCTTCCTCCCGGTTGCCGAGGACGCTTCCTCCCGGTTGCCGAGGACTCTTCCTCCCGGTTGCCGAGGACGCTTCCTCCCGTTTACAAGCCGCATCCTGGTCACCGGGTCTCCAAGACTCCTGGTCACCGGGTCTCCCAGACTCCTGGTCACCGGGTCTCCCAGACTCCTGGTCACCGGGTCTCCCAGACTCCTGATCACCGGGTCTCCCAGACTCCTGGTCACCGGGTCTCCCAGACTTCTGGTCACCGGGTCTCCCAGACTCCTGGTCACCGGGTCTCCCAGACTCCTGGTCTCCGGGTCTCCCAGACTCCTCCAAACCCACGGCCTCGCTTCACACCTCTTCTCTCCAGTTTTTCAGGTGGCGCCAAAGATCCCACCACTGCCACCAAATGTGAGGAACCAGAGCGGCCTCCCCACGTACAAGGGGACAAGGCAAAACTGGACCTGGGTGATGAGGTGTAAAAATCCCTCGCAGAGCGTAGAATGCCAAAAAAATAAGGCTTTTTATTTTATGTAAAAAAAAGCACAAAGACATACAGGCGAAGGGCAAAATCAGTAGTCTAAAAAAAAGGCACAATGGGGCATAGCCTCCCAACAAGCTTCCTCCATTCAGCAGACCCCGCCCAATCCTCCACTCTGCCACACACATTAAAAAAAAGTCTGGTGATGGTGAGAAGGGGAGGGGTTGCTCACTTTCTCACACTCTGATACCACACTCACATTTTAGAATCTCACATCAGGTCCTTTACTGGTTTAAAGGTACATGTGTCAACTTGCTCCTCTCCGTCCCTCTCTGTCTCCTCAGCAGCAACATTTGTAGTGAATGTGACACAGAGCTCCTATCAGACAGAGGAGAACCACAACATCACCCTGGAGTGGACCTTCACCCCCAAACCTGAACACTCCTCCAGACCTCCTGACATCTACTGTGAACTCAGAACTTATCTCAGACCCTTAGTCCTGTTTCTTGTGGTGAACGGAGTTGAAATGACCTTTTATCACGATGAACAGTTTTCAGGACGAGTCCAGAGCGACAGAGATGCTCTGAGAGAGGGACGACTAAGACTCCACATGTCCAGACTCAGGACTGAGGACTCAGGACAGTACTGGTGTAGACTGGACACAGAGTCTGGATGGGGGTCTGCCAGCTGTGAAGTCCTCGTCTCTGGTAAGTCCTCTCAGTAGAAGTTGATGGAACAGATGATTCTCACTGTTGGACTGACTGTGGTCTGAAAGTGGAGCTGAGACACTGGAACCAACATTCACCACTGTGTGTTATGTAATGTGTGAGTGTCAGGAAGTTTCTTAGTCGAAGTGGATCCTCTGATAGAGCCCCTAGTTTAACTTTGTGAGTGTACAAAAAGTGGATAAAAAGGTCTGTTTGAATCTCCATATCATGTCCTCCTCACGGTGACACTAGTAAATCCAACAGAGTTAAAACAGGAAGGACAATCCTGCACCAGCCGCCCTTTTAATCCACTTTTTGTACACTCACAAAGATGAAATTGTCCTGATTTTTCCAGTTCAACTTGAAGTAGTGGTCTCATTAATTCTGGACATGGGCCGGAAAACATGTGAATTTTATTGTAACTTCTTTTTCAGCAGCTGCTGATCTTCCACCTCAGACACCAGCGATGGTCCCAGAACAAGAACCTCAGGAGACGAAAAGATCCTACGATGGAGCACGAGTGGGACGAATAATTGCAGCAGGAGTTGGAGTTGTTGCAGCAGCTGCTCTTCTGATTATTTTTGTTACAGTTTTAGTGAAGAAAAGGAGAAACCCTCAAGGAATCATACACCTCTGATGAATCACAACGTGATGATTTGAGTCACAAAACTGAGCGACTGCAGGACTCCTCCTTCATCTGATTGGAGGACAAGAAAACTAACTGTCATTGTCCTGAATTTGGGGGAGGAACCAAATTCAGGAGATCCAGAGCTAAATAATTATTTGATCAATAACTACAACTGATAATTTGTAGAGTTATTGATCAAATAAAACCTGCAGGTCTGTGACAGATGTTACCTGCACATCTGGACAAACCTCTGATCTCCTCAGCTCTGACTTCACTAAAGTATTTAGTGACATTATTATCATCCGTATTAGTGATGCCACAACAACGGATTCAAAATCACCAACTCTGATCCTATAACAATAATAATAATAATAATAATTAAAGCTGCAAGCAGCGATGAACGGGCCCTCGCACTCACGGCCACCGCCCCCCATAAGCATATCAGAAATGACACCACCCACGACTTCCTATGTTAAACCATTCAAAAGTTATAGCAGAAAATAGGGACAACCAATCAGAAGAAGGGGCGGGGCTAATTTTCATCAATTATGGTCAAGGACTCAATACCTAGTCCCATGACACCACCCACGACTCTTTATGTCAAACCTTTCCAAAGTTATGGCAGAGAAAAGTATTCTAGGGGGCGCTGTTGAGCCATTTTGCCACGCCCATTAATGCAAACCATGAAATATCAAATTTATCGCCAGGCCTGGCTTGCATGCAAAATTTGGTAACTTTTGGAGAAGTATCAAATATGGACCAATCAGATGAAGAGGGGGCGTGCTTTTTGGCATCTAGCGTCGTCACGGTAACACTTTTGAAAGAGAAAAGTAATGCGCATAGTCGCAAGATGGAGACGCACATTTTGAGGTCTCACACACCTGGGGGCACGTTACGGTTCGGGCCGTATTAACTGCCGAAGGAATGGCATAAATTGCGCCAAAATTACACAATTAATTCAAAATGGCCGACTTCCTGTTCGGTTTCGGCCATGGCGCCAAGAGACTTTTCTTTAAGTTGTGCCATGATACAGGTGTGTAGCGATTTTCGTGCATGTACGTCAAACCGCATTGTGGGGCTTGAGGCACAAAGTTTTCTAGGGGCACTGTTGAGCCATTAGGCCATGCCCACTAATGAAAACCATTAAATATCAAATTTATCGCCAGGCCCGCCTTGCATGCAAAATTTGGTGACTTTTGGGGAACTATCAAATATGTACCAATCAGATGAAGGGGGGCGCGCCTTATGGCGTCTAGCGTCGCCACGGTAACACTTTTGAAAGAGAAAAGTAATGCGCATAGTCGCAGGATAGAGACGCACATTTTGATGTATAACACACCTGGGTTCACGATATGGTTGGGGCCGTATTAATTCTCAAAGGAATGGCTCATATTGCTCCAAAATTACGCGATTAATTCAGAATGTTCAAAATGGCCGACTTCCTGTTCGGTTTCGGCCATGGCGCCAAGAGACTTTTCTTTAAGTAGCGACATGATACAGGTGTGTACCGATTTTCGTTCATGTACGTCAAACCGTATTATGGGGCTTGAGGCGCAAAGTTTTTTCTGTCTGAACCAATCAGATGAAGGGTGGGCGCGCTTTTTGGCATCTAGCGTCGCCACGGTAACGCTTTTGAAAGAGAAAAGTAATGCGTGGTGTCGGAGGATGGAGACGCACATTTTGATGTATAACACACCTGGGTTCATGTTACGGTTCGGGCCGTATTAACGGCCGAAGGAATGGCATAAATTGCGCCAAAATTACACAATTAATTCAAAATGGCCGACTTCCTGTTCGGTTTCAGGCATGACCCCAAGAGACTTTTCTTTAAGTTGTGACATGATACAGGTGTGTACCGATTTTCGTGCATGTACGTCAAACCGTATCGTGGGGCTTGAGGCACAAAGTTTTCAAGGGGGCGCTGTTGAGCCATTTTGCCACGCCCATTAATGTACACCAAAAAATATCAAATTTTTCGCCAGGCCTGGTTTGCATGCAAAATTTGGTGACTTTTTGGGCACGTTTAGGGGGGCAAAAAGGCCTTCCTTTTGTCAGAACAATAAGAAGAAGAAGAAGAAGAAGAAGAAAAAGAATTAAAGCTGCAAGCAGCGATGAACGGGCCCTCGCACTCACGTCCACCGCCCCCCATAAGCATATACGAAATGACACCACCCACGACTTCCTATGTCAAACCATTCAAAAGTGATGGCAGAAAATCGGGACAACCAATCAGAAGAAGGGGCGGGGCTAATTCAGGCCATTGAAGGTCAAGGACTCCATACAGAGTCTGATGACACCACCCACGACTCTCTATGTCAAACCATTAAAAAGTTATAGCAGAAAAAAGGGACAACCAATCAGAAGAAGGGGCGGGGCTAATTAAGGCCAACGAAGCTTAAGAACTCATTACAGAGTCCCATGACACCACCCACAACTTCCTATGTCAAACCATTCAAATGTTATGGCAGATAAAAGTATTCTAGGGGGTGCTGTTGAGCCGTTAGGCCACGCCCATTAATGCAAGCCATGAAATATCAAATTTATCGCCAAGTCTGGCTTGCATGCAAAATTTTGTGACTTTTGGAGAACTATCAAATATGGATCAATCACATGAAGGGGGGGGGCGCGCCTTTTGGCGTCTAGCGTCGCCACGGTAACACTTTTGAAAGAGAAAAGTAATGCGTGTAGTCGCAGGATGTAGACGCACATTTTGATGTATAACACACCTGGTTGCACGTTACGGTTCGGGCTGAATTAACTGCCGAAGGAATGGCATAAATTTAGCCAAAATGACACAATTTATTCAAAATGGCCGACATCCTGTTCGGTTTCGGCCATGGCTCCAAGAGACTTTTCTCTAAGTTGTGACATGATACAGGTGTGTAGCGATTTTCGTGCATATACGTCAAACCGTATTGTGGGGCTTGAGGCACAAAGTTTTCCGGGGGGCGCTGTTGAGCCATTTTGCCACGCCCATTAATACAAACCATGAAATATCAAATTTATCGCCAGGCCTGGCTTGCATGCCAAATTTGGTGCCTTTTGGGGAACTATCAAATATGGACCAATCAGATGAAGGGGGGGTGCGCTTGTTGGCTTCTAGCGTCGCCACGGTAACACTTTTGAAAGAGAAAAGTAATGCGTGTAGTCGCAGGATGGAGACGCACATTTTGATGCATAACACATCTGGGTTCACAATACGGTTCGGGCTGAATTAACTCTTGAAGGAATGGCATATATTGCTCCAAAATTACGCAATTAATTCAGAATGTTCAAAATGGCCGACTTCCTGTTCGGTTTCGGCCATGGCGCCAAGAGACTTTTCTTTTAGATGCGACATGATACAGGTGTGTACCGATTTTCGTTCATGTACGTCAAACCGTATTATGGGGCTTGAGGCGCAAAGTTTTTTCTGTCGGAACCAACCAGATGAAGGGTGGGCGCGATATTTGGCGTCTAGCGTCGCCACGGTAACGCTTTTGAAAGAGAAAAGTAATGCGTGTGGTCGCAGGAGGGAGACGCACATTTTGATGTATAATACACCTGGGTGCACGTTACGGTTCGGGCTAAATTAACTGCCGAAGGAATGGCATAAATTGCGCCAAAGTGACACGATTAATTCAAAATGGCCGACTTCCTGTTCGGTTTCGGGCATGACGGCAAGAGACTTTTCTTTAAGTTGTCCCATGATACAGGTGTGTACCGATTTTCGTGCATGTACGTCAAACCGTATCGTGGGGCTTGAGGCACAAAGTTTGCAAGGGGGCGCTGTTGAGCCATTTTGTCACGCCCATTAATACAAACCATTAAATATCAAATTTTTCGCCAGGCCTGACTTGGGTGCAAAATTTGGTGACTTTTTGGGCATGTTAAGGGGGGCAAAAAGGCCATCACTTTGTCAGAAGAAAAAAAAAAAAAATAATAATAATAAAAATTCCTGCAAATACAATAGGGCCTTCGCACTGCAAGTGCTCGGGCCCTAATTAAAGCTGCAAGCAGCGATGAACGGGCCCTCGCACTCACGGCCACCGCCCCCCATAAGCATATCAGAAATGACACCACCCACTACTCTCTATGTCAAACCATTCAAAAGTTATAGCAGGAAATAGGGACAACCAATCAGAAGAAGGGGCGGGGCTAATTAAGGCCAAAGAAGCTCGAGGACTCATTACAGAGTCCCCTGACACCACCCACGACTCTCTATGTCAAACCATTCAAAAGTTATAGCAGGAAATAGGGACAACCAATCAGAAGAAGGGGCGGGGCTAATTCAGGCCAATGAAGGTCAAGGACTCCATACAGAATCTGATGACACCACCCACGACTCTCTATGTCAAACCATTCAAAAGTTATAGCAGAAAATCGGGACAACCAATCAGAAGAAGGGGCGGGGCTAATTAAGGCCAAAGAAGCTCGAGGACTCATTACAGAGTCCCCTGACACCACCCACAACTCACTATGTCAAAACATTCAAAAGTTATAGCAGGAAATAGGGACAACCAATCAGAAGAAGGGGCGGGGCTAATTTTCACCAATTATGGTCAAGGACTCAATACCGAGTCCCATGACGCCACCCACGACTCTCTATGTCAAACCTTTCAAAAGTTATGGCAGAGAAAAGTATTCTAGGGGGCGCTGTTGAGCCGTTAGGCCACGCCCATTAATGCAAACCATGAAAAATCAAATTTATCGCCAGGCCTGGCTTGCATGCAAAATTTGGTGACTTTTGGGGGGGCGCGCTTTTTGGCATCTAGCGTCGCCACGGTAACACTTTTGAAAGAGAAAAGTAATGCGCATAGTCGCAGGATAGAGACGCACATTTTGATGTATAACACACCTGGGTTCACGTTACGGTTCGGGCCGTATTAATTGCCGAAGGAATGGCATAAATTGCGCCAAAATTACACAATTAATTCAAAATGGCCGACTTCCTGTTCGGTTTCGGCCATGGCTTCAAGAGACTTTTCTTTAAGTTGTGACATGATACAGGTGTGTACCGATTTTCGTGCATGTACGTCAAACCGTATTGTGGGGCTTGAGGCACAAAGTTTTCCGGGGGGCGCTGTTGAGCCATTTTGCCACGCCCATTAATACAAACCATGAAATATCAAATTTATCGCCAGGCCTGCCTTGCATGCAAAATTTGGTGACTTTTGGGGAACTATCAAATATGGACCAATCAGATGAAGGGGGGCCGCGCCTTTTGGCGTCTAGCGTTGCCACGGTAACACTTTTGAAAGAGAAAAGTAATGCGTGTAGTCGTAGGATGGAGACGCACATTTTTATATATAACACATCTGGGTTCACGATACGGTTCGGGCCGTATTAATTCTCGAAGGAATGTCATATATTGCTCCAAAATTACGCGATTAATTCAGAATGTTCAAAAAGGCAGACTTCCTGTTCGGTTTCGGCCATGGCACCAAGAGACTTTTCTTTAAGTTGCAACATGATACAGGTGTGTACCGATTTTCGTTCATGTACGTCAAACCGTATTATGGGGCTTGAGGCACAAAGTTTTTTCTGTCTGAACCGATCAGATGAAGGGTGGGTGCACTTTTTGGCATCTGGCGTCGCCACGGTAACGCTTTTGAAAGAGAAAAGTAATGCGCGTAGTCGCAGGATGGAGACGCACATTTTGATGTATAACACACCTGGGTGCACGTTACGGTTCGGGCCGTATTAACTGCCGAAGGAAGGCATCAATTTCGCCAAAATGACGCGATTAATTCAAAATGGCCGACTTCCTGTTCGGTTTCTCGACATGACGCCCAGAGACTTTTCTTTAAGTTGCCCCATGATACAGGTGTGTACCGATTTTCGTGCATGTACGACAAACCGTATTGTGGGGCTTGAGGCACAAAGTTTTCAAGGGGGCGCTGTTGAGCCATTTTGCCACGCCCATTAATGCAAACCATTAAATATCAAATTTTTCGCCAGGCCTGACTTGCATGCAAAATTTGGTGACTTTTTGGGCACGTTTAGGGGGACAAAAAGGCCTTCCTTTTGTCAGAACAATAAGAAGAAGAAGAAAAAGAAGAAGAAGAATAATTCCTACAGATACAATAGGGCCTTCGCACTGCAAGTGCTCGGGCCCTAATTAAAGCTGCAAGCAGCGATGAACGGGCCCTCGCACTCACGGCCACCGCCCCCCATAAGCATATCAGAAAAGACACCACCCACGACTCTCTATGTCAAACCATTCAAAGGTTATAGCAGAAAAAAAGGACAACCAATGACAAGAAGGGGCGGGGCTAATTCAGGCCAATGAAGGTCAAGGACTCCATACAGAATCTGATGACACCACCCACGACTCTCTATGTCAAACCATTCAAAAGTTACAGCAGAAAATCGGGACAACCAATCAGAAGAAGGGGCGGGGCTAATTAAGGCCAACGAAGCTTAAGAACTCAGTACAATGTCCCATGACACCACCCACGACTTCCTATGTCAAACCATTAAAAAGTTATAGCAGAAAAAAGGGACAACCAATCAGAAGAAGAGGCGGGGCTAATTCTGGCCAATGAAGGTCAAGGACTCCATAAGGAATCTGATGACACCACCCAGGACTCTCTATGTCAAACCATTCCAATGTTATAGCAGAAAATCAGGACAACCAATCAGAAGAAGGGGCGGGGCTAATTAAGGCCAACGAAGCTTAAGGACTCATTACAGAGTCCCATGACACCACCCACAACTTCCTATGTCAAACCATTCAAAAGTTATGGCAGATAAAAGTATTCTAGGGGGCGCTGTTGAGCCGTTAGGCCACGCCCATTAATGCAAACCATGAAATATCAAATGTATCGCCAAGTCTGGCTTGCATGCAAAATTTGGTGACTTTTGGAGAACTATCAAATATGGACCAATCACATGAAGGGGGGGCGCGCCTTTTGGCGTCTAGCGTCGCCACGGTAACACTTTTGAAAGAGAAAAGTAATGCGTGGAGTCGCAGGATGTAGACGCACATTTTGATGTATAACACACCTGGGTGCACGTTACGGTTCGGGCTGAATTAACTGCCGAAGGAATGGCATAAATTTCGCCCAAAATGACACAATTTATTCAAAATGGCCGACATCCTGTTCGGTTTCAGCCATGGCTCCAAGAGACTTTTCTTTAAGTTGTGCCATGATACAGGTGTGTAGCGATTTTCGTGCATGTACGTCAAACCGTATTGTGGGGCTTGAGGCACAAAGTTTTCCGGGGGGCGCTGTTGAGCCATTTTGCCACGCCCATTAATGCAAACCATGAAATATCAAATTTATCGCCAGGCCTGACTTGCATGCCAAATTTGGTGCCTTTTGGGGAACTATCAAATATGGACCAATCAGATGAAGGGGGGGTGCGCTTGTTTGCGTCTAGCGTCGCCACGGTAACACTTTGGAAAGAGAAAAGTAATGCGTGTAGTCGCAGGATGGAGACGCACATTTTGATGTATAACACATCTGGGTTCACAATACGGTTCGAGCTGAATGAACTCTCGAAGGAATGGCATATATTGCTCCAAAATTACGCAATTAATTCAGAATGTTCAAAATGGCCGACTTCCTGTTCGGTTTCGGCCATGGCGCTAAGAGACTTTTCTTTTAGTTGCGACATGATACAGGTGTGTACCGATTTTCGTTCATGTACGTCAAACCGTATTGTGGGGCTTGAGGCACAAAGTTTTTTCTGTCTGAACCAACCAGATGAAGGGTCGGCGTGCTTTTTGGCGTCTAGCGTCGCCACGGTATCGCTTTTGAAAGAGAAAAGTAATGCGTGTGGTCGCAGGAGGGAGACGCACATTTTGATGTATAACACACCTAGGTGCACGTTACGGTTCGGGCTGAATTAACTGCCGAAGGAATGGCATAAATTGCGCCAAAGTGACACGATTAATTCAAAATGGCCGACTTCCTGTTCGGTTTCGGCCATGTCGCCAAGAGACTTTTCTTTAAGTTGTCCCATGATACAGGTGTGTACCGATTTTCGTGCATGTACGTCAAACCGTATCGTGGGGCTTGAGGCACAAAGTTTTCAAGGGGGCGCTGTTGAGCCATTTTGCCACGCCCATTAATGCAAACCATTAAATATCAAATCTTTCGCCAGGCCTGACTTGGGTGCAAAATTTGGTGACTTTTTGGGCATGTTAAGGGGGGCAAAAAGGCCATCACTTTGTCAGAAGAAAAAAAAAAATAATAATTAAAGCTGCAAGCAGCGATGAACGGGCCCTCGCACTCACGGCCACCGCCCCCCATAAGCATATCAGAAATGACACCACCCACGACTCTCTTTGTCAAACCATCCAAAAGTTATGGCAGAAAATAGGGACAACCAATCAGAAGAAGGGGCGGGGCTAATTCAGGCCAATGAAGCTCAAGGACTCAATACCGATTCAGGTGACACCACCCACGACTCTCTTTGTCAAACCATTCAAAAGTTATAGCAGAAAATAGGGACAACCAATCAGAAGAAGGGGCGGGGCTAATTTTCACCAATTAATGGTCAAGGACTCAATACTGAGTCCCATGACACCACCCACGACTCTTTATGTCAAACCTTTAAAAAGTTATGGCAGAGAATAGTATTCTAGGGGGCGCTGTTGAGCCGTTAGGCCATGCCCATTAATGGAAACCATGAAATATCAAATTTATCGCCAGGCCTGGCTTGCATGCAAAATTTGGTGACTTTTGGAGAACTATCAAATATGGACCAATCAGATGAAGGGAAGGCGCGCTTTTTGGCGTATAGCGTCGTCACAGTAACACTTTTGAAAGAGAAAAGTAATGCGCGTTGTCGCAAGATGAAGACGCACATTTTGATGTATAACACACCTGGGTGCACGTTACGGTTCGGGCCGTATTAATTGCCGAAGGAATGGCATAAATTGCGCCAAAATTACACAATCAATTCAAAATGGCCGACTTCCTGTTCAGTTTCGGCCATGGCGCCAAGAGACTTTTCTTCAAGTTGCGACATGATACAGGTGTGTAGCGATTTTCGTGCATGTACGTCAAACCGTATCGTGGGGCTTGAGGCACAAAGTTTTCCGGGGGGCGCTGTTGAGCCATTTTGCCACGACCATTAATACAAACGATGAAATATAAAATTTATCGCCAGGCCTGCCTTGCATGCAAAATATGGTGACTTTTGGGGAACTATCAAATATGGAGCCATCAGATGAAGGGGGGCGCGCTTGTTGGCGTCTAGCATCGCCACGGTAACACTTTTGAAAGAGAAAAGTAATGCGCGTGGTCGCAGGATAGAAACGCACATTTTGATGTATAACACACCTGGGTGCACGTTACGGTTCGGGCCGTATTAATTCTCGAAGGAATGGCTCATATTGCTCCAAAATTACGCGATTAATTCAGAATGTTCAAAATGGCCGACTTCCTGTTCGTTTTCGGCCATGGCGCCAAGAGACTTTTCTTTAAGTTGCAACATGATACAGGTGTGTACCGATTTTCGTTCATGTACGTCAAACCGTATTATGGGGCTTGAGGCGCAAAGTTTTTTCTGTCTGAACCAACCAGATGAAGGGTGGGCGCGCTTTTTGGCGTCTAGCGTCGCCACGGTAAAGCTTTTGAAAGAGAAAAGTAATGCGTGTTGTCGCAGGATGGAGACGCACATTTTGATGTATAACACACCTGGGTGCACGTTACGGTTCGGGCCGTATTAACTGCCGAAGGAATGGCATAAATTGCGCCAAAGTGACACGATTAATTCAAAATGGCCGACTTCCTGTTCGGTTTCGGCCATGTCGCCAAGAGACTTTTCTTTAAGTTGTGTACTGATACAGGTGTGTAGCGATTTTCGTGCATGTACGTCAAACCGTATCGTGGGGCTTGAGGCATAAAGTTTTCAAGGGGGCGCTGTTGAGCCATTTTGCCACGCCCACTAATGTAAACCATTAAATATCAAATTTTTCGCCAGGCCTGACTTGCATGCAAAATTTGGTGACTTTTTGGGCACGTTTAGGGGGGCAAAAAGGCCCTCCTTTCGTCAGAAGAAAGAAAGAAATAAAGAAAGAAAGAAAAAAGAAAAATTCCTACAGATACAATAGGGCCTTCGCACTGAAGGTGCTCGGGCCCTAATTAAAGCTGCAAGCAGCAATGAACGGGCCCTCGCACTCACGGCCACCGCCCTCCATAAGTATCAGAAATGACACCACCCACGACTTCCTATGTCAAACCATTGAAAAGTTATAGCAGAAAAAAGGGACAACCAATCAGAAGAAGGGGCGGGGCTAATTCAGGCCAATGAAGGTCAAGGACTCCATACAGAATCTGATGACACCACCCACTACTCTCTATGTCAAACCATTCCAAAGTTATAGCAGAAAATCGGGACAACCAATCAGAAGAAGGGGCGGGGCTAATTAAGGCCAACGAAGCTTGAGGACTCATTACAGAGTCCCATGACACCACCCACGACTTCCTATGTCAAACAATTAAAAGGTTATAGCAGAAAAAAGGGACAACCAATGACAAGAACGGGCGGGGCTAATTCAGGCCAATGAAGGTCAAGGACTCCATACAGAATCTTATGACACCACCCAGGACTCTCTATGTCAAACCATTCCAAAGTTATAGCAGAAAATCGGGACAACCAATCAGAAGAAGGGGTGGGGATAATTAAGGCCAACGAAGCTTAAGAACTCATTACAGAGTCCCATGATACCACCCATGACTTCCTATGTCAAACCATTCAAAAGTTATAGCAGAAAAAAGGGACAACCAATCAGAAGGAGGGGCGGGGCTAATTAAGGCCAACGAAGCTTAAGGACTCATTACAGAGTCCCATGACACCACCCACAACTCTCTATGTCAAACCATTCCAAAGTTATGGCAGAGAAAAGTATTCTAGGGGGCGCTGTTGAGCCGTTAGGCCACGCCCATTAAAGCAAACCATGAAATATCAAATGTATCGCCAAGTCTGGCTTGCATGCAAAATTTGGTGACTTTTGGAGAACTATCAAATATGGACCAATCACATGAAGGGGGGGCGCGCCTTTTGGCGTCTAGCGTCGCCACGGTAACACTTTTGAAAGAGAAAAGTAATGCGTGGTGTCGCAGGATGTAGACGCACATTTTGATGTATAACACACCTGGGTGCACGTTACGGTTCGGGCTGAATTAACTGCCGAAGGAATGGCATAAATTTCGCCAAAATGACACAATGTATTCAAAATGGCCGACATCCTGTTCGGTTTCGGCCATGGCTCCAAGAGACTTTTCTTTAAGTTGTGCCATGATACAGGTGTGTAGCGATTTTCGTGCATGTACGTCAAACCGTATTGTGGGGCTTGAGGCACAAAGTTTTCCGGGGGGCGCTGTTGAGCCATTTTGCCACGCCCATTAATTCAAACCATGAAATATCAAATTTATCGCCAGGCCTGGCTTGCATGCCAAATTTGGTGCCTTTTGGGGAACTATCAAATATGGACCAATCAGATGAAGGGGGGGTGCGCTTGTTGGCGTCTAGTGTCGCCACGGTAACACTTTTGAAAGAGAAAAGTAATGCGTGTAGTCGCAGGATGGAGACGCACATTTTGATGTATAACACATCTGGGTTCACGATACGGTTCGGGCTGAATTAACTCTCAAAGGAATGGCATATATTGCTCCAAAATTACGCAATTAATTCAGAATGTTCAAGATGGCCGACTTCCTGTTCGGTTTCGGCCATGGCGCCAAGAGACTTTTCTTTTAGTTGCGACATGATACAGGTGTGTACCGATTTTCGTTCATGTACGTCAAACCGTATTATGGGGCTTGAGGCACAAAGTTTTTTCTGTCGAACCAATCAGATGAAGGGTGGGCGCGCTTTTTGGCGTCTAGCGTCGCCACGGTAACGCTTTTGAAAGACAAAAGTAATGCGTGTTGTCGCAGGATGGAGACGCACATTTTGATGTATAACACACCTGGGTGCACGTTACGGTTCGGGCTGAATTAACTTTCGAAGGAATGGCATAAATTTCGCCAAAATGACACGACTAATTCAAAATGGCCGACATCCTGTTCGGTTTCGGGCATGACTCCAAGAGACTTTTGTTTAAGTTGTCCCATCGTGGGACATGTATCGTGGGGCTTGAGGCACAAAGTTTTCAAGGGGGCGCTGTTGAGCCATTTTGCCACGCCCATTAATGCAAACCTTTAAATATCAAATTTTTCGCCAGGCCTGACTAGGGTGCAAAATTTGGTGACTTTTTGGGAATGTTAAGGGGGGCAAAAAGGCCTTCACTTTGTCAGGAAAATAATAATAATAATTAAAGCTGCAAGCAGCGATGAACGGGCCCTCGCACTCACGTCCACCGACCCCATAAGCATATCAGAAATGACACCACCCACAACTCTCTATGTCAAACCATTCAAAAGTTATAGCAGAAAAAAGGAACAACCAATCAGAAGAAGGGGCGGGGCTAATTCAGGCCAATGAAGGTCAAGGACTCCATACAGAGTCTGATGACACCACCCACGACTCTCTATGTCAAACCATTCAAAAGTTATGGCAGAAAATCGGGACAACCAATCAGAAGAAGGGGCGGGGCTAATTCAGGCCAATTATGGTCAAGGACTCAATACCGAGTCCCATGACACCACCCACAACTCTTTATGTCAAACCATTCAAAAGTTATGGCAGAGAAAAATATTCTAGGGGGCGCTGTTGAGCCGTTAGGCCACGCCCATTAATGCAAACCATGAAATATCAAATTTATCACCAGGCCTGGCTTGCATGCAAAATTTGGTGACTTTTGGAGAACTATCAAATATGGACCAATCAGATGAAGGGGACGCGCGCTTTTTCGCGTCTAGCGTCGCCACGGTAACACTTTTGAAAGAGAAAAGTAATGTGCGTCGTTGCAGGACAGAGACGCACATTTTGATGTAAAAAAAACACAAAAATTGCTGACAAAAAATTTCATCATAGGTACAGCCAGGCTCGAAGTCTCGACTTCTGGCACCAAAGATCGTAATGCTGTGGCTGAGCTATGTCTCAGTTATCCCTTTCACTTCGACTTACTGGCTTAAGAGAGACCAACATAGCGATAAAATGTCTGGAACTTTTTTTTCCAAATTTTTTAAATATTTGTAAGGTATAAATATTAGTAAAACACTACTATTTTTATTACTTTTTCTGTAACCATTCTACCGAGGTTCTAACCGGGCTGAGCACGGGTCTATTTCTGATGTCACCATATTACAGGGAGCTGATTGGTCGGGGAGCGGGGCCGTCATCACCCTACTCGCCACTGATTGGTCGGGGAGCGGGGCCGTCATCACCCTACTCGCCACTGATTGGTCGGGGGGCGGGGCCGTCATCACCCTACTCGCCACTGATTGGTCGGGGGCGGGGCCGTCATCACCCTACTCGCCACTGATTGGTCGGGGGGCGGGGCCGTCATCACCCTACTCGCCACTGATTGGTCGGGGGGCGGGGCCAGCAGACGTTTGAATCAGGAAGAGGGACTCTCTATGTCAAACCATTCCAAAGTTATAGCAGAAAATCGGGACAACCAATCAGAAGAAGGGGCGGGGCTAATTAAGGCCAACGAAGCTTAAGGACTCATTACAGAGTCACATGACACCACCCACGACTTCCTATGTAGAACCATTAAAAAGTTATAACAGAATAAAGGGACAACCAATCAGAAGAAGGGGCGGGGCTAATTCCGGCCAATGAAGGTCAAGGAGTCCATAAATAATCTGATTACACCACCCACGACTCTCTATGTCAAACCATTCCAAAGTTATAGCAGAAAATCGGGACAACCAATCAGAAGAAGGGGCGGGGCTAATTAAGGCCAACGAAGCTTAAGGACTCATTACAGAGTCCCCTGACACCACCCACGACTTCCTATGTCAAACCATTCAAAAGTTATGGCAGAGAAAAGTATTCTAGGGGGTGCTGTTGAGCCGTTAGGCCACGCCCATTAATGCAAACCATGAAATATCAAATTTATCGCCAAGTCTGTCTTGCATGCAAAATTTGGTGACTTTTGGAGAACTATCAAATATGGACCAATCAGATGAAGGGGGGCTGCACTTGTTGGCGTCTAGCGTCGCCACGGTAACACTTTCGAAAGAGAAAAGTAATACGTGTAGTCGCAGGATGGTGACACATATTTTGATGTATAACACATCTGTGTTCACGTTACGGTTCGGGCTGAATTAATTCTCGAAGGAATGGCATAAATTTCGCCAAAATGACACAATTTATTCAAAATGGCCGACATCCTGTTCGGTTTCGGCCATGGCTCCAAGAGACTTTTCTTTAAGTTGTGCCATGATACAGGTGTGTACCGATTTTCGTGCATGTACGTCAAACCGTATTGTGGGGCTTGAGGCACAAACTTTTCCGGGGGGCGCTGTTGAGCCATTTTGCCACGCCCATTAATGCAAACCATGAAATATCAAATTTATCGCCAGGCATGGCTTGCATGCCAAATTTGGTGCCTTTTGGGGAACTATCAAATATGGACCAATCAGATGAAGGGGGGGTGCGCTTGTTGGCGTCTAGCGTCGCCACGGTAACACTTTCGAAAGAGAAAAGTAATGCGTGTAATCGCAGGATGGAGACGCACATTTGGATGTATAACACATCTGGGTTCACGATACGGTTCGGGCTGAATTAACTCTCGAAGGAATGGCATATATTGCTCCAAAATTACGCAATTAATTCAGAATGTTCAAAATGGCCGACTTCCTGTTCGGTTTCGGCCATGGCGCCAAGAGACTTTTCTTTTAGTTGCGACATGATACAGGTGTGTACCGATTTTCGTTCATGTACGTCAAACCGTATTATGGGGCTTGAGGCACAAAGTTTTTTCTGTCGAACCAATCAGATGAAGGGTGGGCGCGCTTTTTGGTGTCTAGCGCCGCCACGGTAACGCTTTTGAAAGAGAAAAGTAATGCGTGTTGTCGCAGGATGGAGACGCACATTTTGATGTATAACACACTTGGGGGCACGTTACGGTTCGGGCTGAATTAACTTTCGAAGGAATGGCATAAATTTCGCCAAAATGACACAACTAATTCAAAATGGCCGACATCCTGTTCGGTTTCGGGCATGACCCCAAGAGACTTTTGTTTAAGTTGTCCCATGATACAGGTGTGTACCGATTTTCGTGCATGTACGTCAAACCGTATCGTGGGGCTTGAGGCACAAAGTTTTCAAGGGGGCGCTGTTGAGCCATTTTGCCACGCCCATTAATGCAAACCTTTAAATATCAAATTTTTCGCCAGGCCTGACTAGGGTGCAAAATTTGGTGACTTTTTGGGCATGTTAAGGGGGGCAAAAAGGCCTTCACTTTGTCAGGAAAATAATAATAATAATAATTAAAGCTGCAAGCAGCGATGAACGGGCCCTCGCACTCACGGCCGCCGCCCCCCATAAGCATATCAGAAATGACACCACCCACGACTTCCTATGTCAAACCATTCAAAAGTTCTAGCAGAAAAAAGGGACAACCAATCACAAGAAGGGGCGGGGCTAATTCAGGCCAATGAAGGTCAAGGACTCCATACAGAGTCTGATGACACCACCCACGACTCTCCATGTCAAACCATTCAAAAGTTATAGCAGGAAATAGGGACAACCAATCAAAAGAAGGGGCGGGGCTAATTTTCACCAATTATGGTCAAGGACTCAATACCGAGTCCCATGACACCACCCATGACTCTTTATGTCAAACCATTCAAAAGTTATGGCAGAGAAAAGTTTTCCGGGGGGTGCTGTTGAGCCATTTTGCCACGCCCATTAATGCAAACCATGAAATATCAAATTTATCACCAGGCCTGGCTTGCATGCAAAATTTGGTGACTTTTGGAGAACTATCAAATATGGACCAATCAGATTAAGGGGGCACGCTTTTTGGCGTCTAGCATCGCCACAATAACACTTTTGAAAGAGAAAAGTAATGCGCGTAGTCGCAAGATGGAGACGCACATTTTGAGGTATAAGTCACCTGGATGCACGTTACGGTTCGGGCCGTATTAATTGCCGAAGGAATGGCATTAATTGCGCCAAAATTACACAATTAATTCAAAATGGCCGACTTCCTGTTCAATTTCGGCCATGGCGCCAAGAGACTTTTCTTTAAGTTGCGACATGATACAGGTGTGTACCGATTTTCGTTCATGTACGTCAAACCGTATTATGGGGCTTGAGGCTCAAAGTTTTTTCCCTCTGAACCAATCAGATGAAGAGTGGGCGCACTTTTTGGTGTCTAGCGTTGCCGCGGTAACGCTTTTAAATGAGAAAAGTAATGTGCGTCGTTGCAGGACAGGGACGCACATATTGATGTAGAAAAAAAAAAATTGCTGACAAAAAAGTCTGGACACAGCGGGAATCAAACTCTGATCTCTGACTCCAAAGACGGGAACGCTCTGGCTGAGCTAAGACTCAGCTTCTCATTTCTATTTGACCTACTGACTTAGTAAAGACCAACATATCGATATTTAGTATGTAAGTCTGGAGCTGTTTTTTCTAATTTTTTTAAATATTTGTAAGTTATAAATATTAGTAAAACCCTACTATTTTAATTATTACTTTTTCTGTAACCATTCTGCCAAGGTTGTAACCGGGCTGAGCTGGGAATATTTCTGACGTCACCACATTACAGGGAGCTGATTGGTCGGGGGGCGGGGCCGTCATCACCCTACTCGCCACTGATTGGTCGGGGGGCGGGGCCGTCACACCCTACTCGCCACCGATTGGTCGGGGGGCGGGGCCGTCATCACCCTCCGCGCCACTGATTGGTCGGGAGGCGGGGCCGTCATCACCCTACTCGCCACCGATTGGTCGGGGGGCGGGGCCGGCAGATGTTTGAATCAGGAAGCGGGAGTCAGCGCGAGAGCGACTGGCGGCTCGTGGCGATTTTATTATAAAAAAGGGACAACCAATCAGAAGAAGGGGCGGGGCTAATTCAGGCCAAAGAAGCTCAAGGACTCATTGCAGAGTCCCTTGACACCACCTACGACTTCCTATGTCAAACCATTCAAAGTTTATAGCAGAAAAAAGGGACAACCAATCAGAAGAAGGGGCGGGGCTAATTCAGGCCAATGAAGGTCAAGGACTCCATACAGAATCTGATGACACCACCCACGACTCTCTATGTCAAACCATTCAAAAGTTATGGCAGAGAAAAGTATTCAAGGTGGCGCTGTTGAGCCGTTAGGCCACGCCCATTAATGCAAACCATGAAATATAAAATTTATCACCAGGCCTGGCTTGCATGCAAAATTTGGTGACTTTTGGAGAACTATCAAATATGGACCAATCACATGAAGGGGGGGCGCGCCTTTTGGCGTCTAGCGTCGCCACGGTAACACTTTTGAAAGAGAAAAGTAATGCGTGGTGTCGCAGGATGTAGACGCACATTTTGATGTATAACACACCTGGGTGCACGATACGGTTCGGGCTTAATTAACTCTCGAAGGAATGGCATAAATTTCGCCAAAATGACACAATTTATTCAAAATGGCCGACATCCTGTTTGGTTTTGGCCATGGCTCCAAGAGACTTTTCTTTAAGTTGTGCCATGATACAGGTGTGTAGCGATTTTCGTGCATGTACGTCAAACCGTATTGTGGGGCTTGAGGCACAAAGTTTTCCGGGGGGCGCTGTTGAGCCATTTTGCCACGCCCATTAATGCAAACCATGAAATATCAAATTTATCACCAGGCCTGGCTTGCATGCCAAATTTGGTGCCTTTTGGGGAACTATCAAATATGGACCAATCAGATGAAGGGGGGGTGCGCTTGTTGGCGTCTAGCGTCGCCACGGTAACACTTTCGAAAGAGAAAAGTAATGCGTGTAGTCGCAGGATGGAGACGCACATTTTGATGTATAACACATCTGGGTTCACGATACGGTTCGGGCTGAATTAATTCTCGAAGGAATGGCATATATTGCTCCAAAATTACACGATTAATGCAGAATGTTCAAAATCGCTGACTTCCTGTTCGGTTTCGGCCATGGCGCCAAGAGACTTTTCTTTTAGTTGCGACATGATACAGGTGTGTACCGATTTTCGTTCATGTACGTCAAAGCGTATTATGGGGCTTGAGGCGCAAAGTTTTTTCTGTCTGAACCAATCAGATGAAGGGTGGGCACGCTTTTTGGCGTCTAGCGTCGCCACGGTAACGCTTTCGAAAGAGAAAAGTAATGCGTGGGGTCGGAGGATGGAGACGCACATTTTGATGTATAACACACTTGGGGGAACGTTACGGTTCGGGCTGAATTAACTTTCGAAGGAATGGCATAAATTTCGCCAAAATGACACGACTAATTCAAAATGGCCGACATCCTGTTCGGTTTCGGGCATGACCCCAAGAGACTTTTGTTTAAGTTGTCCCATGATACAGGTGTGTACCGATTTTCGTGCATGTATGTCAAACCGTATCGCGGGGCTTGAGGCACAAAGTTTTCAAGGGGGCGCTGTTGAGCCATTTTGCCACGCCCATTAATGCAAACCTTTAAATATCAAATTTTTCGCCAGGCCTGACTAGGGTGCAAAATTTGGTGACTTTTTGGGCATGTTAAGGGGGGCAAAAAGGCCTTCACTTTGTCAGGAAAATAATAATAATAATAATAATAATAATAAAAATTCCTGCAAATACAATAGGGCCTTCGCACTGAAGGTGCTCGGGCCCTAATAATAATAATAATAATAAAAATTCCTGCAAATACAATAGGGCCTTCGCACTGCAAGTGCTCGGGCCCTAACTAGAAAATTTCTGGAAATTTTGATATGGGCATGCCCTACCGCCCATTCGACCCCTCTCGCTGCTTTGGTTTAGGGCTGTAGTGTTTGTGTTCGGGGTGGTTCTATGTCAGTTTGAGGTGTTTACGGTTGTATTGCATTCATTCCTGTGCTCCCAATAGTTATTAAAGGCGTGCGCTTTTTGGCGTCTAGCGCCCCCCACGGTGACACTTTTGACTGAAAAAAGTAATGCCCATCGAGGCAACATGGAGACGCATCTAACGATGTATGCCATGCATGGGTGCACGTTGCGGTTCAGGCTACATTAATGGATAGGTTTTTGTTTCACCGTGGTAAAAAAAACCATCCGAATGAATGGGGCCATTTGGCATGGATTTTGACATAAAATTTCCTTAAATAACAGCTTCATGAAATTTGAATATGTTGAAGTCCTCAGCGTGCCGAGTCGGGGAACATTTGTAGGATGTCTCTACGATAATCTGTTGCCTAGCAACAAGCGTCCAAAGTCAAACGGAAATAAAGAAAAAAATGAAAGGTCATTATCGCAAAAAGTGTAATAATTGGCATAATGAGCTTGGACGGTCCGTTAGTGCCAATCGGGCCGAGTGTTTGAAAGTTTGAACGATGTCTCTACGATAAAGTCTGGCCGAGCAATAAACGTTCAAATTTTTGCCTTTTTTTTTGCTTTTTGGCATCTAGCGTTGCCACGGTAACACTTTCGACTGAGAAAAGGAATGCCCATCGAGGCACGATCGAGACGCATCCAACGATGTATGCCATGCATGGGTGCACGTTCCGGTCTGGGCAGCATTAACAGATGTTTTATTCACATGCTCCCCCATACAAATGCATAGGTTTTTGTTGCCATGGTAACAAGCTCCATAGGATAGAATGGGACAATTAGGCTTCAATATCTCAAAAGCTGTAAACGACAGCGTAATGAGACCTTAGTATGTTGTAGTCCACAGCAACCCGAGTCTTTTAATGTTAAATTAAAGTCTCTACGATATCGTGTTGCCGCGCAACAAGCGTCCGAAATTCCGTTAGCATCAAAATGAGCAAAGTGGAATACCTCAAAAACCGTAATAGCAAGCTTGACGAGACTAAAATATGTTGCAGTACAAAGCGTCCCGGGTTTGTCAATGTTGTAATGATGTCTGTACGATAAACCATTGCCTAGCAACAAACGTTCAAAATAAAAGGGATTTTTTTTTTTAAATTGAAAGTTAAATATCGCAAAAACCGTAATGACTAGAATGATGAAGTTGTATGGTCCTTTAAAGACTATCGGGCCGAGTGTTTCAAAGTTTGAACGATGTCTCTACGATAAAGTTCGGCCGAGCAATAAGCGCGTGAATTTTCGCCTTTTTTTTTGCTTTTGGGCAACTAGCGTTGCCACGGTAACCCCTATTACTGAGAAAAGTAATACCCATCGAATCACGATGGAGACGCATCCAACGATGTATGCCATGCATGGGTGCACGTTGCGGTTCGGGCCGTATTAACGGACGAAAAAAAGTGCGGAATAAGAATAATAAGAAAAGGGAAACCTTTTCTGTATACCAATATATCGCCTTCATTTTCATGTTTTTCCTCATTT
This sequence comes from Cololabis saira, assembly GCF_033807715.1. Taxonomy (NCBI): domain Eukaryota; kingdom Metazoa; phylum Chordata; class Actinopteri; order Beloniformes; family Belonidae; genus Cololabis; species Cololabis saira. Next base: position 8,698,971 of record NC_084606.1, on the reverse strand, counting down.
TTTCGGGCGTGTTTTAGTTTTTGGGGATTTTTTTTTCCCACATCCGAGCGGGGTCATGCTGTACACCCGCTGGTGTGACGTGGGACTTTTGCGACTTTAGCTTGTTAGCAAAATGCTAGCAACATTGCCCTTTGGGCCATTCTGGACGATTGCAATATGGTCATGCCATTACTTGGCATGCCCATAATAATAAAAATTCCTGCAAATACAATAGGGCCTTCGCTCTGAAGGTGCTCGGGCCCTAATAAAAATTCCTGCAAATACAATAGGGCCTTCGCACTGAAGGTGCTCGGGCCCTAATAATAATAATAAAAATTCCTGCAAATACAATAGGGCCTTCGCACTGCAAGTGCTCGGGCCCTAATAATTCCTGCAAATACAATAGGGCCTTCGCACTGCAAGTGCTCGGGCCCTAATAATAATAATACATTTTATTTGTATAGCGCTTTTCAAGGCACTCAAAGACGCTTTACATTAGTCAAAATCCTTAAAGGCAATACACATAGGACAATTACATGGACAGTACATGAGGACACAAAATGACACAGGACATTAATCACACATAATACAACAACAGAGTGACGGATGGACCGGATGTTGTTGTGGTAAATCACGTATTTATGTGAAAAAACGTACCCAAAATAATTTTCAATTTAAAATGTATTAAAAACATGCTCTACTTTGAAGAATCAACATTCTGTTTTTAAAAAAACAGCAACATGTGAAAGATTTAATTAAATAAAAGTATATTTTTTTTACATTTAAATGTGTCATTTGTTTGTCATGTGACTCGTCAACATCCAATAATTCTGTCACATTAATAAATCCAGCTGCTAAAATATCTGTCTTCTAGTTTGAGGGAAGACAAAGTTAATAATTGATATTTACTGATTAACTTGGACGTTTATCAGTTTCTTGTCAGTCATCATCACCATCATCATCATCATCATCATCATCATCTGAGTTCAAATAAAATCTAAACCTAAATGTGATAATAAAACGCTCCAAAGCCTCACGTCACCCTGAAGCCTGAATTATGGTTTCCTCGTTAAATCAAGGCAGAGCTTACAGCGTAGGTTACGCTGCACTGAGCACCCTGCGGGGTAGGCTACGCCATAGCCTGACGTGCACCTCCCAAAAAAGGGAAAAACGTGGCAAGGAGGCGACGCAGATCAAGAGGGCTGTGATTGGTTTTCTTGGTAGCAACACATTTCCGGTTCCGGTTCATGAAGCAGTAGTGAACTTTCAGCGCTCTTTTCTTCATGTGTGTGTGATTTTTTTTGCTTTGGTTTTTTGCACAATAGGGGCCAAATCCACAAAAGGATTGCGCGGCTTTTGCTGCGGCTAAACCGGTGCAAATGAGACAAAAAGAGAGCGTCTAATTCACAAAGCACCCGCAAAGGGCGAATTGCACCACAAACTGCGCTGCCAAGCAAATAGTGTCATGGTGCGCCTGTGCCATTTGCATGCAAGTAAATTAGGTAATATTCATACATTCGGCGCAAAATTGCCCCCTTTCTATGCAAATAAGCCTCATTGCAAAAACCGTCTAATTCACAAAAGCCAGCGCTATTTGCCACACGCAAAAATAGTGGAGCAAATACCGTCTTTTCGAAGCGTGTATTAAACTGCGCGCAAACTCACTCCTCACTCCCCCTCTGTCTCTGTTTCTCTCTCTCTTAAATATCATTCAAGCCTGTGTGATACTGAATGATATTAAGGGTGAAATCTACAGTCAGACATGACTGTAGACAGTCAGATCAAGTTGGGTTGTGGACTTATCTCGGATTTAAAAATAAAAATAACAGGACGGAGCTCAGGATTCATCCATACAGTAAGGGGCTGCTTTATTACAAACAATTCCACCATATAAACATATAAATCTAGAATGTGTGTGTTTAACAGCTGACCTGTAGGTGTGTGTAGCAAAACAAAGAACATGAATTACCGTCAGATCCTGATCTGATCCCGATCCGGTGTTAATGAAGTGACCGGTGCTGTGCCTTGTGCGAAAATGCGCACAGCCTCTTAACATTTGACATTTCATTAGCTTATGTCTTACATACAAAATACTAGAGAAGTACAAATACGTGAAAGTTGAGGCTGTTGTGCTCTCTGCAGTTTTCATTATGGACCAATCTGTGTGCTGAAATATGGAGAACACTGGAAACAGCTCCGCTCACTTACTCAGACAAGGGAAAATTGCACTCAGCTGCAAAACTTTATGGGCGTGTTTGCGCCGGTATATCATTAGAGCAAAATCTTTTGTGAATAGGACCTTAAAGCGGGGTAAATTGCGGGCGCAATTCACAGCGCTATTTGCGGGCGCAATCTATTCTTTGTGGATTTGGCTCCAGTTCTCCTTATCTCTTTGATTCACTGTGACCGGAAACTCTGACCACTACTGGACAGAACCAGAATCAGAATCAGAAAAAGGTTTATTGCCAAGTACGTTACTGGACATACGAGGGATTGTTTTGGTGTAGTGGCTGCAAGAGATTTTTCTAAATAATATATACATGGTAAATAATATGAACATGGTAAATAATATAAACATGGTAAATAATATAAACATGGTAAATAATATAAACATGGTAAATAATATATATATGGTGGGGGGGGGTAAGAACGTGCGTAAGTAAGAACATTCCCACGCAAAGTATAGAATTTATCAACATGTACCTGTGCGCAGAAACGCGTGTAAATGTAAGCACAAATCCGACCATGCGTACACACAAAACCTAGTGGTAGAACAGTGAAACTACAAATAGAACCCATTAAAAGAGTCACAGTGTTCAGCGATCTCAAACTTCACACATGTTCCTCGTTTCCTCTAATTAATAAAAATTCTCCATTAGTAATTTAGACATTTTGAATAATTGGTGTGACAAGCTATAAAAGACAGCTTTGGCAGGACGACCTGAAAAGAAAATACAAGTACCATGGCTTATCTTGCAGTGTTGGAGGATTTGCGCTCCGAGGGAGCGCATTTTCAAAGAGCGCGCTGATCTGTTGATCTGTGAGAGCACGGAGTGGCTGCTCAGCAGGTACCGCTTCCCCAAAAACATTCTGATGGATTTATGCCGTGATTTACAACCTACTGTATGTTGGAGCGAGAGACAAAACGCATCCCAGTCACATCCAGCTCCTGTCGACCCTGGGATTTTTTGCCACCGGAACATTTTTGGAGACATATTTCGCAGCCGACACTAAGCAAAATCATGCCGGCAGTGTTGGATGCAATAATTTCTCTGGCCCTAATTTACACCCAGTTTCCATAAACACATGACCAAGTCGAAATTAAACGAGGATTTGATGCCATCGCCGGATTCCCAAACATAATTGGAGCTGTAGATTGCACCCACATCGACATAAAAGCGTGGACATGAAAGGATTTAATTCAATCCATGCACAAATAATCTGCGATGCAAGTATGTCTCTGTCAAACGTCATTGCCCCGTGGCCTGGAGGAACGCACGACTCATTTCTTCTGCAGAACAGCTCTGTTAGTGTTTGCACCTCCAAGCAGGAGCTTTTGACTCCAACCAAATCTTAATTTATATGGATAATCTTCCAATAAATATATCAAACATGGTCAACATAATTATTTTACTAGGTAAATATCACATACATAAATGCAAATGGAATAACAGCAAACCCTCCATTGTACATCTGAAAAATGAATGTAAACTGTATGTGTTTCATGAAGTTTTAATTGACTCAACAACGTTTTGTCCCTTTTGCAGATCGAATTTCAGCCAGTTTAGAAGGCATCTGATTGGTTCTTTCCCTTCCTGCCAAGCCTCTGGTCTTCTGACCAATCCGAGCCATTCGGTGCGCAAATAACTGATTGGTTGGAGTTTTTACAGGATTACAGCTTTCAGAGAGGATTGATTTTTTTCTTTCCTTTTTCTGAACACATTATTCACTGGCTACTCTTAGGATGGAAGGACCATTTCACCCAGTATGACAATAAATGTTTTTGAATACGATTGCAATTAATACCTTTAACTAAATACTTAGTTTCACTGGAAAGATTTAGATTTAACTTTTACGTGTAACATTAATGTTTTGATCTAATCATTTAATATATTTCTAAGTGAAGAAAAATGGTTATAAATGTGCTAAAAAGTGACAATTCAAAAATCCACAAACTCTAACAAGATCTATACAGAATGTTAGAAGATGTCCCGACATAAACAACTTCCTGCAACTGACTCGTTTTTTATAACACACTTTTAATTTAATCAGTCTTTTTTACTGGAAAAACTGAGAATCCGCCTCCATTTCTATCCGAGTTTCAGACTATAAAGCTCGATCTAACATCCATCACATAATATACATGTTTACATAAACTGTTCTGTTACAGCAGATTTAATCCGTTGAACTTTTTCATTTTTCTTTTGCAGCTTATAAATAAAAGTCTATGTATAAACACATTCACGTTCTCTGGTTTTATCTTTAATGAACAGATGTTAAGATGAGTTTTTAAAGAGTTTGTTTGAGCACAGAAGATGAAAAATAGTATGTGTGTGTGTGTGTGTGTGTGTGTGTGTTTTAAGTGACGTGTGTTGTAACTTAGGCATTCACGTTACTTCATTACCACTGCATCATCCACCAGCAAGCAATATATGCAAAAGTTGTGAAACTCAGCAACAGCATCTGCTGGAGCTCATTCCTGCCAGGCTGGAGATTCACCTCATGCAAGGCCTCGAGGTGTTTCCCTCTGCATGTCTTATAGGACTCTCGACCTACACTGGGCGGCCTGGTGATGGCGGCCACAACGCCGGGTGAGGGGTGTCATCTCAGCAAATCCCTCTCTATACCTCCATTCAGTCTCCTCTATCACAGCGGGGGTTCCTGCAGGGTGACTGACAGCCTGTGGGAGGGTCTACCCTTCATAATCTTCCATCAGTCTTGGTTGTAGCATTCGTCTGTATGGACGTACATCTTCACTTGGGGAACATAAGACATTATCACTTCGTAATGACCTTATTCGGCTCCAAGGACCATATGTTTTGGAAGCTTAATGATTAACAGTTGTACACTGGCTTTCTCTGTATTTTAATCGTGAAGCGCGTGTTTCAAGACTTAAATGAAGATGCAGGAAGCTGTCAATTTCCTTTACAGAGCTTTAATCCAGTCTAGAGAGTGCACTTACAGATGTGGTGTGTGTATGTGGTTCTGGAATAAACCAAAGAATAATAGAAATCAATAAACAGCAATAAACACATGTTTAAAGGAGCATGAGGCAGGATTTATGAAAAAAATGCGTATACGTTTTAAGTTTTCTAGTAATAATGTCAGATGAAGCGTTCCAAACCAAAAAGAATGAGCCCTCTAGTGTATCTCTCCGTTGCCTTGAACAGGGTGTGTGCTGCAAAATGTGCTGCAATTCGGTCCCGAATTTCCCGCGCTGGGCTGCGGATGTGACGTCACATGACGCTGCATGAGCGTTCTCGGCGGCGCACGAGTAAACATTGGATACGCGTTTGAGTCATGGAGGCAGCTTCAACTTGAATTGGGACTGAAAACAGATGCTGACATGGCTCATTTCCTACTGACCAGGTAAGATAACATTGTAAGTCATATTTAGAGCTTGATTTGAAAATCACATGAGATTACACACATGCCGGCTTCGCTGTTGGCTGCAGGAACCCCGACGGTCGTCGTGGCGCTAACGAGTCTCATTTCTTATTCTTGCCTCATGCTCCTTTAACCCTAGCACACAATCCAAATAATAATGTTATTAGCAAGAACATCATATACATGAGATACTATGCATGATAGGATACTATCACATTTAACTGGAAACAAAGAAAACAGTCAGTGACATTCAGATAACATAACTAACTTTTGAACGATTAGTGAAGTAAATAACTGCTGGAAATACTCACCAGCAGACTTATAAAATATAACAACAAAGAAGTGCTTCCAATAAACAACAATATAACTTATGTTTCTCTGGACGCACACTGAACCACAAGCATCAGATTCATGACACAAAGTAATATAACAGCTTCATCCACATCATCCAGCTTCTCATCATTGTCTCTTCTTCTACCACGATAAGCAGCACTCAGGGGGTCGAGTGCAGCAGCCCCCCCTGGTGGCTGGATGTTCTTAAATCAACCATCTGTCATGAAAACCTTCAAAACAGTGCTACATATTTGATTATAAGTACAAATGTGGGACTTCATGAAGTGTTATGGGGGTTCATTCTGCATTAATGGGACGTGATTTGAAGATGTTCATGAGTTGCTACTAAAATGTTATATAAGTGATCATTTGAAATTGGAACAAACTAAATGGATTAAGAATAAAAAAAATTTCGTGTTGAAATATGTTTCCGAGCATGATAAATCAATTTGATAATTATTTTGAGGAAATGTTGAGGCAGCACTTTTAATCAGTGAATATCAAATGTTGTCATCAAAGGGGAACTTTATTCAAAAAGTAGCCCTTCTAGGTACAGTGTAAAATCAACAAGGCCGACCCCCGGGACCCTGAACATGAAGAAGCAGTTCTAGAAGATGGATGGATCATCTTAATCATCTTGGTGACAGCTCACACATAAACAAACACTTTACCATGACAGAGACCTGATAGTCCAGTAGTGATGTCATGGTTGGAACAGGAAGTGGGTGTGAATAAAGACCAGGATGATCCCTGGCTGCACAGCAACCTTGTGCTCAGATCTGTCAGCAGGTTGTAACTTCATCTGGGCTGATTGCAGCTCAGTGATTCCTCTCTGACATCACAGTTGGTCACATGTGCAGAAAACTACCTGCATCTGACATGAACTGAATGATCTCAGCTGATCTGAGCTGCAGAGAAACAACATGCTGCTGTTCACTGTGAAGCTCTGACTGGAGACAGACAGAAGAACAACATGTGGATCCTGGAATAACGGCAGCTTCCACCTTTAAAGGACCGGAAGAGGAAGAAGTTTCCAAGGAATCATTCAGAACAATTTCACCAACATGTGATTCAGGTGTTCTGATGGAAACAGAGACAGACGTGTACAGACTCAACTATCTTTCCAGCAGAGACAGTTTCTCTGACAGGAGGAGACTCTTGAGACTGAACTCAACACAGAGACACTGAAGAACCAGACCAGAACCCGAACCCGAACCCAGGATAGAGAGGTTCAGTGAATGTGGTGTTGAAGGTGTGGAGGGGGATCAGTCTGTCAGAGAAGATGCTGTAGAAGGACAGAGTTCCAGCAGGAACGTCCACATACACTGCTACTCTGTCAGAGACTGAGGAAGAGGAGGAGGAAGATGTTACTCTGTTATTGTGACAGACAGAGTACCCACCATCAACATAACAGTTCAGGCTCCAGGAATGATCGTTCCCTCCAAACATACAGTCATCAGAGTTTCCTTTCCTGCTGATTCTTCTGTAACTCACTGATATATGAACTACTCCGCTCCACTGGAACTCCCAGTAACAGCGACCCGTCAGAACTTCTCTACACAGCAGCTGAGGCCAGACATCAAACCTGTCTGGATGATCAGGATATGACTGATACTCCTTCACACGTGTCATCTTCCTGTTGTTGTCAGACAGTTTGATGTTGTTCTGGACTGTGTTTGTGTCAATGTTGAGTTGACAGGAATCTGATGGAGAGAACAAACAACCCAGTTGCAGTTATTATTGATCTGTCATTGATTATTGATGGACTCATGAATGAGTGATGTGTCAGTGTGAAGATGGTTGAACGTGTGAATGAAATAAAAACACACTTACACTTCCTCAGATCTGGTTTCAACCATCGTTGTCCAGCAGGCTCCACCCTGAAAGGAGGAGGGGGGTCAGACCAGCACAGTCTCTTTCAGCAAACATGGACATTACATGGCTCTCACACACGAATGAAGGAACAGTCCAACACTTGGACAGATGCACTTGAATGCAGCATCTCTGAAATCCTGTCCTGTGGTCGTCACTTTCCAGCACAGTTTCAACACATTTTTTTCATCTGATTTCTGCTAAATCAGCAGCAGGAGGAGATCGTGTCATGGATGAGTGAAGGTGCAGCTGTTATTGTGCTGTGATGGGACTGAAAACCACACTGCTGTGGTTCTGGGATGTTTACTGGGTCAAGTATGGCTCAGTTTTGAACTGCATCAGCTCTGCTGCAGCACCAAGTCAAGTCAAGTCAAGTCAATTTTATTTATACAGCACATTTCACATTACAAGCATGGACATAAACAAACAAATAAACAAAATTACAAGTTTACAATAACAGAAATAGATAACGAGTATGACAAGAGAAAAAAACAATAATAACAACCATAATTCCATTTTAACAAAAGTGCAATCACCCTGTCAACCATGAGTTTAGGCAAACGCCTGTGCAAAAGGGAAAGCTTTTAGTCTGCTTTTGAAAGTGGGCACTGTTGGAGCAGACCTAAGTTCCTGTGGCAAGGAATTCCAGAGAGTGGGACCGTAGTGACTGAAAGCCCCATGAGCAGATCTAGTGTGGATTCTAGGAATGATTAGAAGACTCTTATTTGATGATCTAAGGCAGGGGTTCTTAACGTTTCTGACCTTGGGGCCCAATTTTTTCAGTACAGAGTGGCCCGGGGCCCATTAAATATTAACACTGTATAGCAGGGGTATTCAACTAAAACATTAAGAGGTCCATTTAGAGAAAATTTACTCAAGCGAAGGTACAGAACATCATAATATGTATATATATATATATATATATATATATATATATATATATATATATATATATATATATATATATATATATATATATATATATTCAAGTAGCCTCATAGTTGTATCAACATCTGCATCTGACTGTTATATTAAAAAAAGTACATATTTGCCACTTAACATGTGTAACTTGAATCAAACATATTTTTTTCTCTTAAAAATAAAATAGATTTTATTTTATTTTTCAAATGCTATCTTATTTTATTTCTCTACCAGCAGTTTGAATTTCAGCTTTTCTTTGTTAATTGTCTCAACACATTTTTATAATAAATGAATATAAACACGTCTTAACAATTGAACAGTTTTGCAGTTTCTCTTTCTTCCCCTCTTTGAGTTATGCTTCTTCTAACGACGGAGCCGCCACCCGAGCGGCACGACCTCCCCGGCCGCGGGGACGCGTCGGGATAAATGATCACGCCGCGCTCGCTCGCTCTGGGCGCAGACCCAAGTAATCGATCCCTAATCCTGGCGGATCTAAACCTACTCTGTGCAAAATGAAGGATTTTCTCTGTAAATACACACCATTTCTCTTACTATTACACGTACAGCTAGCTGAGGGTCTTCTCCTCATTTGGTTGGGAGTTGCTATGCAGTCCGGCGGCCCACGCGGCCCACAAGTACAAAACAGAATTTTTTTGCGGCCCACTAGATGGCGCTCGCGGCCCAAGTGTGGGCCGCGGCCCTATGGTTAAGAATCACTGATCTAAGGGATCTGTCCGGAATGTATTCAGTCAGCATGTCAACTATGTAGGAGGGAGCTAAGCCATTCATAGATTTAAAGATAATAAGAAGTACTTTAAAATCTACTCTTTGTTTAACAGGGAGCCAGTGAAGAGAGGACAAAACAGGAGTGATGTGTTCAAACCTCCTGGGGCCTCATTTATCAACCGTTTGTACGCACAGATCTGTGCGTAAAGCGTGCGTACGAGCATTCCCACGCAAAGTATGGAATTTATCAACCTGTACCTGTGCGCAGAAACGCATGTAAATGTAAGCACAACTCCGACCATGCGTACACACAAAACCTAGTGGTAGAACAGTGAAACTACAACTAGAACCCATTAAAAGAGTCAGTGTTCAGCGATCTCAAACTTCACACATGTTCCCCGTTTCCTCTAATTAATAAAGATACTCAATTAGTAAATCAGCAGATAGTGTGAATAACTGGTGTGACTGCTATAAAAGACAGCTGTGGCAGGACGATCTGAAAAGAAAATACAAGTACCATGGCATATCTCGTACTGTTGGATGATTTGGAGGATTTGGAGAATTTGGAGGATTTTGAGGATATGGAGGATTTGGAGAACCGTGCGCTCCGCAGAGAGCACGTATTCAAAGAGCGCGCTGACCTGTTCAGCGAGAGAACGGAGTGGCTTCTCAGCAGGTACCGCTTCCCAAAACATATTCTGATGGATCTATGCAGCGAATTGCAACCAATGTTGGAGCGAGAGACAAAACGCAGCAAAGCCATTCCAGTGCACATCCAGCTATGTCCACCCTGGGATTCTTGGCCACCGGGACATTTCAGAGAGAGATTGGAGACATATGCAGCATTTCGCAGCCGACAATTAGCAGAATCATGCCGGCAGTGTTGGATGCAATCATTTCTCTCGCCCCAGCTTACATCCAGTTCCCATTCGCACATCAGCAACAAGTCGAGATCAAACTAGGATTTCATGCCATCGCCGGATTCCCAAACATAATTGGAGCCATAGATTGCACCCACATCGCCATAAAAGCACCATCACGCAATTAATTCAGTTACGTCAACAGCAAAGGCTTTCATTCAATAAATACACAAATAATCTGCGATGCAAATACGTCTCTGACAAACGTTGTTTCCCGGTGGCCTAGAGGAACGCACGACTCATTCATTCTGCAGCACAGCTCTGTTGGTGTGGACCTCCAAGCAGGAGCTGTTGAGGATGGCTGGCTTATTGGTGAGTGTTGCAACATTTCAAAATAATTTTCTGGGCGTTGTATGGCTTATTATAACATCTCTATAGGTGATCGGGGATATCCACTAAAGCCATGGCTGATGACCCCCATACCCAACCCGAGGACCCCGCAGGAGCAGCACTACAACCGGGCCCATGCACGCTCAAGAACCGTTGTTGAACGCACAATAGGTCTGCTAAAAGGCCGATGGCTGTGCCTGTCCAGCGCGGGGGGGACACATAGGCCTGAAAAAGTCTGCAACATCATCTAGGCTTGCTCTGTGCTTCACAACTTAGCCATGAAAAACAAGGTGTCCCTCTGCAGGAACCCCCCAGAGCAGACGAGCCCATGCCCGACGCAGAGCCTTTCCCACCCCCTAATGCCGCTGCCATTCAAACGAGAGAGAGGATCATACAGGGATATTAAGTAAGTCTGTATGGAGCCAGATCAAGGCCAAAAGTTTTGTGATTGAAAAACTGAGATTTGAACCTGAAAATTCAAGTTTTGATCATGAACTTATTTTTCTACTGTTTCTTTTTTTCAGTATCAGATTCTTTTTTCAGTTTCAGATCACAAAGAAAGGTACATGATCAAAACTTGAATTTTCAGGTTCAAATCTCAGTTTTTCAATTACAAACCTTTTTGCCTTGATTTGGCTCCATAGGTCTGCCTGTTAGCCGATCTTTAAAAAGTGAGAGATTTCGGATCGAAGGTCTGCGTGGGAAAATAATGTCAACATCATTCAACATTTTTTAGTTTATTTTTTCAACATCTGCGCTGCGCATGCAGCAATCTGTTTCAGAGATTCGTTCATCTGAAGTAGGGTGTTCGATATGGTGGTCAGTTGATCCCTTATTTCGTTGACGGATCTGGTGGTGTTGTTAGGTTAAAAAGTCATCAACATACATGAATTAACTTAGAAAAAGACACCGGAGACTTATGGAATGATTTTCAATGGCCTTCTGCAGAAGGTTGGAGAGGAATCTGAGGAGCTGTGGGCAACACGGCCCTTCTCTTAGAGCTCGTCAAACTTCTCCCAACTGGCTGTCTGCAGAGCTGGCGCTTTTATTCAGTAAGCTGACAGGAAACTTGACCATATTTGGAACAGTGAATGTATAGATGGTCAATTGACAAAAACAGGAAACAGATGGTCACACAGACATGGTATCAGATGATAGTTGAAAAGTCACACCTTATGACTTTTCAGTTAGTAAGTAACTTATCTGTGGTGTGCAGAGCAACAGACATCCTTTTAGAATTGGTCAAGGGGGTTTTGTTGTCATGAGATGGTCTTAAACCCTTAAAGACAATGAGACGGCTGTCAGACGACCCCCCTGAGTCTCTCCAAGGAAGTTTATCTGTTTAGAGCATGTGATGGGGGTCTTGGAACAGATGTGCCTAAAAACAATGGTCCATTTGACCAACCAGGAAGTCAGCAGTTTTAACCTCCTGCGTGGCAGGCGAGAATTCTACCACTGAACTACCAATGCATGTCATGAGAATAACAGGCAGTTTTCTAATTCTGATTCTGGCAGTTTCACAATGTTAAACTTGGATTAATCTCACATTTCCCTCCTTTTTTATCATTTTGAAACTTCAACAGTGTCATCATAAACATACAGGTAATGAAAACACAGAGAAGTACAAAGACAGTAATAGTCGGAATCGGAATCGGAATCTCAGTCATTATGTCAGCATGACTCAGTAATGAAAAAGTCTCTTCCATTCCTCGGACTCCTCTCCTAGTTTGTTGTCGCAAGTCAGTTTGGCTAGTCATATTCTTCAGGCTGGGCTGGCGAGATAGGCATCAGTTGATTTCTTCCGCGGGCAAAGGTTCGAGTACCGCCCGACTTCCCGCACTACTCGAGCCTGGCACGTTTCTCCGCTAGCTTTCACTGCAACTGGTGAACGCAGTAGATCATTCAGCAGCCTTTACTGCTGCCGGTGCTGTCGGTGTCCTGATCTTGGACAGCAAAAGGGCCCGTCCTGACGGGTGATGACGTTTCACCCCTCGACTCAGGATCCGGTTACCCAGTTTCAGCAGTTCCTGCTTTAGGAGAGGGAGAGAGGAAGAAACAGCAGCGTACAAGAAGACGATTCTCATGTACAGTTCGACTAATGGCCGTCATTCAGGCCATGGCTTTCTTGAGCCTTAACTTAACAGGCCATTAGTTCACTCCAAGAATCAAATCCATATGAACAACTTCAAATGGATAGGTCCTTTCATGTTGTATCTGCAACATGTCGGAAAACTCCTACTAAAAATTTTTTTAAAGGGTATTTAGTATTTAATCCTCATGATGTATCATATGTACCCCTACATACTCCCACTCCCTCCTGTTGAGCCATAGAAACTCCCTTATGGCTCAACTTAGCCACCAGGTGGAACAACTTCCTTGGAAGCACTGGTCTGCTTCACAGCATAATTTTGCATGCCGACAGGGGTGGGGGTTTTGTTGTCATTAGACCCCCTCCTTATTGACTTCTCCCTGGAAGAGTCAGGCTGCCAGAGTCAGGCTCCCCAGATAAGTGGCCCTCCCACTTCTTGACCTTCGCACCCTGGCAAGTCTGCAGGTCTGACTCAATGATTCTCTAGGGTTGGATATCTATGTCCCTCAGAGATCCCCCCTCCCATCACCAGATTAGATGGGGCAAAACCTTTAAAATTCTGTCTCCCACCGTAGATTAGACTACAGAATTTCTCATTGAAAAACGTTGTGGGTTATGATCTTATTAAAGTAACACCACATAAAAACTGTCAGTGCAGCAACTCTTCTGCAACGTAAACAGTAGGCTTCAGTGAACTTATATATATATATATATATTGTATGTATAAACAATAATTCACAGTCACAAAACATCGGACTTAAAGGAGCATTCTATCAAATAATGTCTTCTCAACTGTTGTTGAGCTCTATTTTCCCCAAATCAAAAAGAAATGCCAGAAAATTGTCAGAAAATTGTCAGAAAATTATCAGAAAATTATCAGAAAATTATCTCCAGATAAATCATGAGTACTTATAAAAGTCTTCAGGAGATTCTTAATCTTCTGTTTGCATGCTGCAACGCAAATGCACGCTCTTCTATGAAAACTCATAGAAGTCTTAAGAAAATTGTGGGATAAATTCCCATGCATAAACTACACATAGACAAAAACCCACTAACATTAAACACAACTTCAGATCATCTGCATGTGGGTTTGTGTATCAGTGCAAATGTGTAAATTACTTCTCCTCAAACTAAACTAACCAAACTCAATTGGTGCATTTCAGATGAACTCCCAAACTAAATGGTAGCAACACTGATCACAAATGTACACATTTTCAGTGTGAATAGGCTAGTATGCACTCAGAGTTCTTCTTTTCTAAAAAGATTGTTCAACGGGTTTGTTTCTCCTGCATATAATCCGAGTCAAATACAGTATTACAAAAGTAATCTGCAAATTAAATGGTGAATTAACCCAATTTAAAACTTCTATGATTCTATGCCCTCATTCAGGGCTTAAAATGATAGAACAAACTATATTTCTCCATTTTTCTATGTTTTTACCAAGAGGAGAGCTCAAAACCCCCCTTCTTCCCAACAAACACAAAAAGTTCTCCCTCAGACACAGAGCCTTACAGCCGCTCGTAAACCGGAGCATGCTTTCACACACACACAGACACACAGCTTCAGCCGTTTGTATTATTTTAACAAAACCTTCGACAGAGAAGCTCATACGAATTTAAACTTTTTACCTCTTAACATATTATCTTATAATATCCAAATATATTCTAACATGTTTCTTCTATTCAACCCCTAACTAATATTTTGTGCTACAGGCAGACCCAAACAGCCCCTCCTCCTCTATTGGAGGAACAGGCTGCATCTCCAAGCACCATAAAATCTGCTCAAGCAGATCACGATCTGAATGAGGACTTTTACGTATCTCACCTTTCTGTCTTTATTCAATTTTTCATTTTAACGCACAACTATGAGGTCAATAGAATCATATTTCTCTTTCTCTTAAAATGACAGAAACTTTCAGCTGTTTACACACACACAGAGACACAGAGAGTTGCAGCTTGACACACACACAGAGAGTCACACACAGACACAGACTTCCTCATGCTGCAGCCTGCAGCAGCCCCCACTTCTCCCAAAATCCATCCTCTCCTCACAAGTTCGCAATTTTCTTGTTTCTTCTTCTAGTCTTAAATTAGTCCATTTACTTCTTTTTAGGTTCCCTATATTATTATTTCGCAAGATTTGTCTCCATTTTCTTAAGTTTGAGGACGTCTCCCCATCAATTAAGCATCTTTTAGAGATTCTTTAAGCATAAATTTCAGCTTAACCACGCCTCTGCTATTTTTCGCCAGTTATTTTCTTTCCTAAGTTTCTCTCAGAACACAAGTTTTCCTTTTTCAACAGTTTGGTTTTAGCCTGATATTTAGTGAACAACTTAAATTTTTCCTCTCAATTTTAGAAACCCCACATTGAACAGACAGTTTTCCTGTCATAAACATCAGACAAACATTAGACAAACATTAGACAAACATAAAACACAACCATTAAAAATCATTTCCAAATAGAAACCCCTTCTCGTAATTCTGTACTTTTAAAGTCCCAGACTTCAAAAGCCGGTCCCCGACCGAGTTAGGTGTTGGTCTTACGCACTGCTCTTAGGCAGTATTTTTAGAGGCCTCTATGCCTTCA
The DNA here is from genome assembly GCF_033807715.1 of Cololabis saira. Taxonomy (NCBI): domain Eukaryota; kingdom Metazoa; phylum Chordata; class Actinopteri; order Beloniformes; family Belonidae; genus Cololabis; species Cololabis saira. Next base: position 8,683,608 of record NC_084606.1, on the reverse strand, counting down.
TAAAAATCGTGTCCCCGACCCGCCGCCAAACACCGTTTTCGCTAACCTCTTGTTAGTATACACAGAAATTTCACTCAAAAAAGGTCTCTCACCTAGTCTCCTAGTGCCTTACCCTGGCTGGGAAATCTCGTCGTCTGGACTCTGGAACAGCGCAAGATCAACCTGGCCCCGTCCCTGAAGTCGGGAACCGGCTGTCGACAGATTTTGGATGGCCCGTTGAATCTTACGCCACCCCAATCGTCGCAGCTCGAGAGATCCTGCGGTTTCGGCACCAAAATGTTAGGTTAAAAAGTCATCAACATACATTAATTAACTTAGAAAAAGACACCGGAGACTTATGGAATGATTTTCAATGGCCTTCTGCAGAAGGTTGGAGAGGAATCTGAGGAGCTGTGGGCAACACGGCCCTTCTCTTAGAGCTCGTCAAACTTCTCCCAACTGGCTGTCTGCAGAGCTGGCGCTTTTATTCAGTAAGCTGACAGGAAACTTGACCATATTTGGAACAGTGAATGTATAGATGGTCAATTGACAAAAACAGGAAACAGATGGTCACACAGACATGGTATCAGATGATAGTTGAAAAGTCACACCTTATGACTTTTCAGTTAGTAAGTAACTTATCTGTGGTGTGCAGAGCAACAGACATCCTTTTAGAATTGGTCAAGGGGGTTTTGTTGTCATGAGATGGTCTTAAACCCTTAAAGACAATGAGACGGCTGTCAGACGACCCCCCTGAGTCTCTCCAAGGAAGTTTATCTGTTTAGAGCATGTGATGGGGGTCTTGGAACAGATGTGCCTAAAAACAATGGTCCATTTGACCAACCAGGAAGTCAGCAGTTTTAACCTCCTGCGTGGCAGGCGAGAATTCTACCACTGAACTACCAATGCATGTCATGAGAATAACAGGCAGTTTTCTAATTCTGATTCTGGCAGTTTCACAATGTTAAACTTGGATTAATCTCACAGTGTCCTCCTGGTTCTGAATCACTGCCTCCGACAGCATCCTCACCCTCCCAGGGCGCACCCAAGGCCGCCTTAATGCAGGGCTTACCTGGGTTGAAAATGGGACCGGAGTCCCGTCAAAATAAAGATGTGGACAAATCAGCATCGGAACGCCAATATAAGCAGCAGAGAAGATTTTTCTCATTTCAAACGCAAACTCAGTAACTTCTCCAAACTGGGCTTGGTGAAAAATAGACTCGAGTCACCTCACACTGATTGAGCATGACATCCTGCGTGATTTGTATTTTAAGGACATTATCAAGGCCTTTTCTTCAACCAGGCGGAAGCACTTCTAAAAAGGTAGGAAAGTGCTGTATTAATTGCTAGCTGGTGCAGGTTTTGAATTGTTGTGGTTGTGCAGTGAAATGCATACCGTATTTGCTTATATGTTTGTCATTATACTCAAAATCTTCCATACTGTTTCATCTTTTATACCTGGCTGGCATTAAGCCATGTTGCTATCCATGGTGCTGAATGGAGTGTGCATGTGTGTCTGTGCAGGTGCATGTGATTGGTTCACAAGGCCCGCCGAGGCCAGAGGGGGGAGTTATATGTTAATATATATGTTGTTATATATATGTTATATGTTTCTTTACAGTCTATGGTTAAACCTGAACATGGAACTTTATTTGCATCACAGACCTTACTATGCAGGTTTAGTTCAACATTATTTCTGTGTCCAGTCCAGCTGTCAGTTCAGCAGCAGTCTGTATTTTACAGTTCTGATAAAAAGTGGAAGTGATCCCAAAAATACAGCTTTACTGTGTGTTAATTATATTATATGTACATTTTCACACATCTTGGTTTGCTGTGTGTGGTTGTTATAAAAAGTGTATTTTGTGTTTATACTCAAGTGATACGTTAAGACGTTAAGACTATGTAAGTCGAGGGGCTGGGGGGCCTACAAAACCTCTTATCCCCAGGGCCTATCATTAGGTTAAGGCGGCTCTGGGCACACCGAATGGGTTCTGGATGACCCTGGCTGCTCCTGTTCCTCCAGCTCCTCCTCCGCCTCCGGCTCCTCCACCGTCTCCGGCTCCTGAGCGCAGGCTGGACTGGCTTGAGTGTCTGAGTTATTAAAGAAGCATCACATTGTTGTCACATTTATTTTGATTCAAATTCACACATTAAACTGTCTAAATAAATGTTTGTGAAACACCTCAGCTCAGCTTTTTATTTTACCTGCAGTGTGACTTGTTGATGGTACAGCTGGTGGGAGTGTGTTTGTGTCTCCTCCGGGAATTATACCACACAGTGCTGTGTCCCCGATGATGCTGGCAACACGGGTATCCATCGCTGACAGCTGCGTTGTTGCCTGTCCTCCGCCGGTTGCAGATGTCTCCTGTTTATGGGCTGCGACGCGTTTTTTGGCACCTCTTTGCCATGATTTCGGTGAGGGGGAGGGACTCAATTCACGCATTTTTGAAGGGAGTGTTGCTGCCATATATGGTTAATTGGAGGAGTTTCTGTATGCAAATGACCCTCACCCGGTGCGAGCACGGCAGGTAAGCACAGGTGGGATTTATCATCACTGATGTGCGTACGACCAGTGTCCGCACGTTTGATTAAATCCGGATTTTTTTGTACTTACACACATTCTAAATTTCATTCCTACGACAGAATTTAGAACCTTTTCTACGAACGGTTGATAAATGAGGCCCCTGGTCTTTGTTAGAATTCTGGCTGCAGCATTTTGAATAAGCTGGAGTTTATGTAACACTTGCTTTGTTAGTCCTGCAAAAAGTGCATTGCAATAATCTAATTTACTGGAGATAAAGGCATGAACCAGTTTTTCAGAGTCTGATTGTGACAGAAAGCATCTTACTTTAGATATATTTCTGAGGTGATAGAAGGCAGTCCTGGAGACATTTGCTATGTGTTTCTGGAAGTTAAGATCAGCATCTAAAATAACACCCAAGTTTTTGACAAGCTCACATTGTTTTACTGACAGAGGAGTTAATAGAGGGAGAATATGTTGCCTCAGAGCACTTGGACCAATTAAAATAGTCTCTGTTTTTTCTTCATTTAGCTGTAAAAAGTTGGGTGCCATTTAATACTTGATATCTGTAATGCATTGAATGAGGTCATTGACTGGGCTCAAATGATCGGCAGTAACAGATACATATAATTGTGTGTCATCAGCATAGGAATAATATTGAATATTATGATGCCGAATGATGGACCCAAGTGGTAACATATACAAATTGAAAAGTAGGGGACCTAGAATTGACCCTTGTGGGACTCCATATTCAATGCTGACATTATCAGATTCATAGCTGCCGACGGAAACAGAGAAAGATCTACCACTTAAATATGAAGAAAACCAGTTAAGAACTGAAGCCTCTGAGGCCCAAACACTGTGCAAGGCACTGAAGTAGAATGACATGGTCTAGAGTATCAAAAGCTGCACTAAGGTCGAGCAGTAACAGAATAGAGACTTTGTGGTTGTCTGTGTTAATTTTCAGATCATTGATAACTCTGACGAGGGCAGTTTCTGTACTGTGATTTTTTCTAAAACCAGACTGGTAGACATCAAACAGGCTATTATATGACAGATACCTGTGTAATTGTTGGTAGACAACCTTCTCCAGAATTGTCCTCAGGAATGGAAGGTTTGAAATAGGCCTTTAGTTCTCAACAGTGAAAGGATCAAGGTTACTCTTTTTTATCAATGGTGTTTGTGGCAGGTTGGAGAGGTGGATGGGACACGCACCTGTGTCCCATCCGGCTGCGTCGCGAAGGATGGAGAGACACGGAGTTTCGTGCAGACCCTTTTTTATTCTCACAACACCCACATGTGCACAAGCATCACCCAGGACACAGCTCCTCCGACCCCTCGCTGCTGTCCGGCTCCGCCTTATAAGGCAGGCAGGTGGAGAGAACCAGCCACTCAGGCGGATGGGACACAGGTGCGTGTCCCATCCACCTCTCCAACCTGCCACAGTGTTATAATAGCATGTTTGAGACCTGAGGGAAAGATTCCAGACTGTAGGGAGGTATTTACAATTTTGAGTACATCATCACCAATACAGTTAAAAACATCTTTGAACAGTTTAGTGGGCATAAGATCAAGCGAGCAGGTCGCAGAGCTCAGCTGTTGTACTACTTCCTGTATGTCACTGCACTGAGTAAGGGTGAAGTTGGAAAGAGTGCTGGCACTGCGGTGCTGAGCAGAGGGAGAGGGGTCACGTCCACCAGCTATATTATTCCTAATGTTCAGGATTTTAGATTTGAAGTATAATGCAAATTCATTACATTTATCAGAGGAGTGGAACTCAGTGGGTATTGGTCTCGGAGGATTAATAAGTTTGTCAATTGTGCTAAAGAGAAACTTAGCGTTATGTGAATTGTCCGTGATGATTTGAGAGAAGTACTGCTGTCTAGATTGTTTTATTTCTTTGTTATAAGTGCTGAGCATATTTTTATAGATCTTATAGTCAGCCTGCAGTTTGGTCTTGCGCCATTTGCGCTCGGATTTGCGGCAGTTCCTTTTAAGGGCCCTCACTGTTTTCACATTCCTCCATGGTGCTTTTGTCTTGCCAGAAATTTATTTGGTTTTAATAGGCACTATATCATCCATAATTTGCGTCACTAAACAACTAAAGTCATTCATCAAGTTGTCACATGAAGACAATGGAGATGGAGTAAAGTCCAGGTTAGAGTAAGAGTATGGCCCAAATAGTCTAGCAGTGTTGGTATATTTAGCAATAAAGCTACCAGCTGTGTCAGCAGCAATGGTGCGTCTTTTGACTAGTTTTGACCCAGGTATAATTTTAGTTGTCCAGGCAACATTAAAGAAGATACAAAAGTGATCAGAGGTCCCAACATCAAGAGTACACTCAATCAAGAGTGTGCCCCTGATTATGAGTAGCCCCAGTAGTATGTTGTATGAGTTCAAAAGAGGATAACAGTTCAATAAAATGGTTGGCAAAGTGATCATTGGTACAATCAATATGAATGTTAAAATCACCAGAAATAAGTATGTAGTCATATTCAACAGTAATTTGGGATAACAATTCGCTAAATTCAGCTATAAAACCTTTTCTGAGCCTTGGAGGACGGTATACGGTTAGAAGAAGACATGGATAAGCAGGTCGAATAGCCAGAGCTCAGTACTCGAAAGTAGAGTATGAGCCCACATGAATGGTTTTACATGATAGAAAGTCTGAATATATAGTAGCAACACCACCACCCTTCATATTAGTCCTGGTACTATGTGAAAATGAAAACCAGATGAGCTGCAGCAGCTCCATCTGCTGAAAGATCTCTGCTCAAAGTGTCATGGAAAAAATCTGACATTATTTGAAGCTTAACCAGCGAGTTTCAGGAGCAGGACCACGCCTCAACCACGCCTCTTCCAGCACCACGCCTCTTCCGGCATACCTTCAAATACTAACCTAAACCTCAGTTCCTCTTCGCTCTCGTTCTCTGCACGCTCGCTCTCGTTCTCTGCACCGGAGCCGCAAGCACGTCAACGCTACTACACACTCTCGTACCTCTAAGATAGTTACTCACCCATTCAGGCATGGATCTCGTGTTGCTATCGCTATTGGACGACGATCTGATTGCAGGGGATCACCAGCAAACACCAGCGGATCAAGATTCGGAGGAGGAAAACTTTTCAGCCGTCGCCGTGCCTGAAACACCGCTCTCCCGGGCCCGACAGCCGCCCAGGAAGCCGGCAAGCCGGTCAAGCTCCGTCTCCTCAGTGGTCCACATCCCGCCCGGTTAATCTCTCCTGAACATCCAGGATTACTGCAGCTCACCCGTGATGTCCTCCCCATCTCCTAGCCCACCTCCGTCATCGACGAGAAGAGGACACGGACAATCCGGAGCAGCCAATCGCCGTCGTCGCAGGTCCCCGACTCCTTCTCCTACAAGGCTAACCCAAGCCCCTCGCTATCGACCCGACAACACAGGCTGCACAACCCGCCGGCAGTCCCAGCGTCACCACGCTCCATCGAGAAACCTCGCCGGCCGGCCTTGCAAATATTTCGGACTGGACTGTCCCCACCCTCCAGAAAACACTACATGATAAAAGAATCCCTTTTCACCGCACGGACAATAAAGCAAAACTTTTCAATCATCCCATGTCAGCCTGCCATGGCCACAGCTCCGCCGACGCCAGTTCTCTTCCGGATGACATCATCACGCAAACTTTGACGGCGCGCCGTGACGTCAACGCATTAAAGGGCCAGTCCAACCAAACCCTCTGGTTCAACAGCAAAAAACTCATAAACAGAAGCAAGGTCAAAAAACCATCAGAACAAGTAATACCATGGTTTTAGGTCAATTACCTACTTCAGTAAGAGCACACAGCTTCATCATTCCTGGACCTTCAACCTCCTATCTGGATTTCCACCCACACCAGCAGTCTCCTTCCTCCTTCCTCAAGGTCCCTGGCACCGGGATGCCAGCGCCCCCCGCTGCCCACCACCAGCAACTACAGCAGCTAGATCTGGCCGGGGTTTATGGCACCGGGATGCCAGCGCCCCCCCCGTTGCCCACCTCCAGCAACTACAGCAGCTAGATCTGGCCGGGGTTTCTGGCACCGGGATGCCAGCGCCCCCCTCAGCTCACCTCCAGCACCTACAACTGCTAACTTCAGCGGGGGTTACTATCACCGGGATGCTAGCACCCCCCTCAGCCCACCTCCAGAACCTACAACAGCTAACTTCGGCCGGGGTTACTAGCACCGGGATGCTAGCACCCCCCTCAGCCCACCCCCAGCACCTACAACAGCTAACTTCAGCCGGGGTTACTAGCACCGGGATGCTAACACCCCCCTCAGCCCACCTCCAGAACCTACAACAGCTAACTTCGGCCGGGGTTACTAGCACCGGGATGCTAGCACCCCCCTCAGCCCACCCCCAGCACCCACAACAGCTAACTTCGGTCGGGGTTACTAGCACCGGGATGCTAGCACCCCCCGCTATGCTCTTTCAGCAGCCTCGACTGCCAGCGGTAGAGGGGGCTCTTGGCGCCGGATTGCCTGGATCCTCTGCTTCCCAGCTCCGTCAGTCTCAGCAGGTTACCTCGGTGGGAGCCACCGGCATCGGGATGTTGGTACCCGGCACCCCCCGCATTTTGGCCCGGTTTCCTTCCTCGACCCGTTCCGGCCCCGCAGGCAACTACTCATTTCGCCCTGTCCACAGCTGGTACCGACGTCCGTCATCCCGGCGCTTCTGCTTCCCGCCCTTCTCCGGTTCCGGCCGGCCTGCGCAGACAAATCGTGAAGGGTGGCTACATTGATCTTGCACTCCTCCTCGTGCCTTCCCTCCACCGACCACCCGCAGACGGACATCTTGAGGACCACGAGGGGTGCCTCCGCTCGGGGGGAGGGTCATCCACCCGTTCAGGGGAGCTCACGCCGACCGAGCTTGCATGCGCTTCTCTCTTTGCAGGGACGTTGTGTGTTCCATCTTTCCTTCGCGTCACCAGGAACTGGACGGCTGCTTGTCCAGCGTCCTCGGTCTGGCCCTCCGCTTCGGAGGCAGCGACTTTCGTCAGTGCCACATCCACTTCCCTTCCGAGGCTGCGGCTCGCCTTCATCAATTCGGCGAGGCCGCATGCTGGGGCGCACTGGACACCGAGTCGTGTGGCCGCATCTTCGCCGCCCGCACAGCCCTGGCATGCTCTTTGTGCGGTGCGCCGTCACACCCAGCTTCGTCCTGCTCCATTCCTGCCCACGCTGGGCCTCATTCCACCCGGGCGAGATTTTCGGCTTTCTTCCGGCTGTCAGTGGCGGCGCCGGCGCCCTTGCTTCCAGCGCGCACATCGTCCACCCCATCTGTTGGCATTCCGGCGGCCAGGGGCGTCGGTGCCGGAGGCGGGCCCGTCGTGCATCAAGGAGGCCGCTCTGTTTGTGGTGACTTTAATGATGCTGGCTGCAGCGTGTTCCAGTGCCGCTTCCTCCGCGTCTGCTCCTGCTGCGGCGGTGGGCACGCCCACCCCGCCCGCCCGCGCGGCCCAGCTTTGCGGAGGCTGGGTGAGCATCTCTCTGCACCTATTGGCATTCCCGCTTTGGAGGTGGCGCTCCGCGGTCGCCCCAGTCCGTGCTTCATTGAGTTCCTCGTCAAAGGGTTCAGTGAAGGTTTCCAACCCGGCATTGTCTCACTTCCGTCCTCATCTTTTGGATGCAAAAATCTACTGTCCGCCATAAACGAGCCGGAGTCAGTCGATCGCTTGCTCGCCAAGGAAGCTAAAGAAGGCTCCATGATCGGCCGGTTCACTCATCCCCCCTTTCCGAACTTTCGAATCAGCCCTCTCAGCATTGCAACCAGGAAATACTCAGGAAAGAAACGTATCATCATCGATCTCTCAACGTCTCATGGCAGTTCCATTCCAAGCATCACTAGCCTGATTCCAAGCGAAGACTTCTCCCTTCACTACGCCACCATCAATCACGCCATCGCCCTCATTACACTCGCTGGGAAAGGGTCGTGGCTCTCAAAAGTGGATATCACCAGCGCTTCCAAGGTTCTCCCCATTCACCCAGACTTCTGGCAATACTTCGGCGTCCGCTGGCGAGGTGCATCTCTACTTTGCAGTCAGGCTCACCTTCAGCTGCAAGAGCAGCCCCGAACTTTTCGACACCTTATCAGAGGCCCTCTGCTGGATCCTCTCCAACAGCCACGGCATCCCCTTCCTCGTCCATCTCTTGGACGATTTCCTCGTCGTTGCCCCTCCCTCGTCGCCACCCGCTTCTGGCCTGGTCACTCTGACTTCCGTTTTCTCCGAACTCGGGGTTCCGTCGTCCGCTGGGAAAGCGGAGGGCCCCCCCACTTCCCTCGAATTCCTCGGAATCACTCTCAATACAGATCTGTTTCAGGCTTCTCTTCCGACCGAAAAGCTCAACCGAGTCAGTCTTCTCATTTCCAATTTCCTCTTGGCCCCAGGCTGCACCGAATGCCGGCTCCTCTCCCTCCAGGGCCACCTCAATTTTGCCATGCGCATTGTTCCTCGAGGGCGGGCCTTCATCTCCCGCTTGCTGTCCGTCGCTTCTGCTGTCCCGTCTCTCATGTCTCCCATCTCCCTAGACGACTCGAGCCATGCCGAGCTTCGTTTGTGGCTTAACCTCCTTGCCACCTGGAATGGGATCACTTTCTTTTATGATGACCAACCGGCTCACCCCCACGACATCAATCTATACACCGATGCCGCTCCTTCAATCGGTTTTAGGGGTTTCTACGATGGCAGATGGTTCGCAGCAGGATGGCCCTCAGAGCTTGCAAACGAATACCACATGGCTTCTTCCGCTCTCTATGAGATCTATCCCATCATCTGTGGCCACAACGCCTCGACCGAACCATAGATCATCATCGTCATCGTCATTGTCATCGTCATCGCACAACGCATCGGCCGAACCATAGATCATCATCGTCATCGTCATCGTCATCGTCATCATCTTCATATCAATAAATCGTGGCCGCCATTCTCTGGGGCCACGAATGGTCCCGCAAGTCCATTCTCATCTACTCAGACAACCTCGCAGTAGTCGACATAATCAATAAAGGACGCTCCAACCCCACATCCATCATGCCGTTCATGCGCCGCCTAGTCTGGCACTCAGTCATACATCAACATATCCCTACAACGCATCGACCGAACCATAGATCATCATTGTCATCGTCATCGTCATTGTCATCGTCATCGCACAACGCATCGACCGAACCATAGATCATCATCGTCATCGTCTTTGTCATCGTCATCGCCATCATCATCGCCATCGTCATCGCCATCATCATCGTCATCGCCATCGTCATCATCTTGATATCAATAAATCAGTGGCCGCCATTCTCTGGGGCCACGAATGGTCCACTCAGACAACCCCGCAGTAGTCGACATAATCAAAGGACGCTCCAACTCCACATCCATCATGCCGTTCATCCGCCGCCTAGTCTGGCACTCAGTCATACATCAATATATCCTCCGTGCAGCACATGTCCCTGGTCACTCCAACACCATCGCTGACTCTCTTTCTCGTTTCTCATTCCAGAACCAATCAATCAGGTTCACCAACACCAGTCTTCTACTTCAAAGACCAATCACCACTGAATACTTTCGAGACCCTGGCCAACTACTCGTCATTCCGGAAAACACAGAGCACATCTTTGACAGATCCTCTTTTCGTGTCCGAGTCGGGACAAGTCGTCACCAGATTCTGGTTTCACCATCACTTCCGTCATATACTCTCCTTATCTGGCATCTCTCCCACGCACTACTCCGGTCACTCCGCCACTTAAGCCTCCCGCAACGGTATCCCAGAGCACCTCATACAGCTCATGGGCCGTTGGTCCTCCCAAACTTATTATCGCTACGTTCGCTCAGATCTTAGCGACCTCAGATCCGCTCAGTCTCATCTCCTTAAATAATCCACGGTTTTGGGGGTCCGTCGTTGCCCGGGCGCTGCGGTGGATTCCCTACCAGCTTCCCCACAACGCCTCGACCGAACCATAGATCATCATCGTCATCGTCATTGTAATCGTCATCGCACAACGCATCGACCGAACCATGGATAATCATCGTCATCGTCATCGTCATCGCCACCATCATCGCCATCGTCATCGCCATTGCCATCATCTTCATCAATAAATCAATTAAACGTATCTCGTTGATGGCATGGTCCTTGCTAGTGAATTGAAGCTTAACCAGCGAGTTTCAGGAGCAGGACCACGCCTCAACCACGCCTCTTCAGGCACCACGCCTCTTCCGGCATACCTTCAAATACTAACCTAACCCTCAGTTCCTCTTCGCTCTCGTTCTCTGCACCCCTCCTCCCCACCCCTTTCTCTTCTCCTTCTTCTCTCTCTTTCTCTACCTCATAGATTCCTAGGGGGTCCGTCGTTGCCCAGGCGCTGCAGCGGATTCCCTACCAGCTTCCCCACAACGCCTTGACCGAACCATAGATCATCATCGTCATCGTCATTGTCATCATCATCCTCATCGCACAACGCATCGACCGAACCATGGATCATCATCGTCATCATCATTGTCATCGTCATTGCCAACATCATCGCCATCGTCATCGCCATCGTCATTATCATCATCATCAATAAATCAATGAAACGTATCTTGTTGATGGCGTGGTCCTTGCTAGTGAAATGGTTTGTAACAAGAGGCCAACAGCTGGAAGGAACAGGATGAGAAGAGGGGGATATAAAACATGTGGCAGCACGGTGGCTTAGTGGTTAGCACTGTTGCCTCACAGCTAGAAGGTCCCGGGTTCGACTCCCTTTCTGTGTGGAGTTTGCATGTTCTCCCCGTGCTTGCGTGGGTTTTCTCCGGGTACTCCGGCTTCCTCCCACAGTCCAAAAACATGCATATTAGGTTAATTGGTGATTCTAAATTGCCCGTAGGTGTGATGGTGAGCATGGTTTGTCTGTTTATATGTGGCCCTGTGATTGACTGGTGACCTGTCCAGGGTGTACCCCCTGCCTCTCACCTAAAATGAGCTGGGATAGGCTCCAGCAGACCCCCGTGACCCCGCAAGGGATAAAGCGGGTAAGATAATGAATGGATGGATATAAAACATGTAAATGCGGATGAAAGGGTCACATCTCTCTTGTAATGTATACCTTCTTCTAACAGGACTAGCATTCACATGTCGGGTGCAGGTATCTGTATTTTACTCTGTGCAATTAATAAAAGATGATGAGCCACAAAACAACACGATGGAGAGTCCAGCACACTGATGTCCTTCTGTCTTCCTACCTGAGAGTGTCCAGTCTCCAGCGGGGATGCCTCAGTCCAGTAGACAAAAACTTCACTACTGACTCTCCTGGATGGTTGCAGCTCAGGTCCAGCTCTTTCAGGTGGGAGGGGTTGGAGCTCAGAGCTAAGACCAGAGAAACACAGCCTTTCTCTGAGATCAGACAGTCTGAGAGCCTGCAGACACACAACACGACACACATACAGAGACTCTGAGAGAACTGCTCTGAGACTAAAGCTGACTCTGTCCTCGTGTTCACCTGATGATGGCACTGAAGGAAAAGTCAGAGGATCAGCAGAAACACATCAACAATCCTTCAATATCAACCACAGTTGTAACGGTCAACAGCCGAACACTTGGTGGATTCTGACCTGAGAGACTCCAGGTGACAGTGTGGACTCTCCAGTCCAGGACACAGCTTCATCAGTCCTGAATCCTGCAGGGGGTTGTTGCTCAGGTCCAGTTCTGTCAGACTGGAGGACTGAGAGCTGAGAACTAAGGACAGAAGTGGACAGATGTTCCCTGAGAGGTTACAACCACTCAACCTGCAGAGGAGATTAAAGAGAAATGATGGGGTTATTTTGGAAAGTTTGTGTTTAACATTTCATGTACAAGACAACTCAAAGCGCTTAACATAAAAACATTTTCAAAAATGACTTGAAAATGTAAGAATTTAAAAGCAGTAATTAAAGACAGACATTTCCCCCTCCTTCCCGATTCGTATTCGAGACGAAAATGGGCGGAGAGCAGAGCTCAGCAGGAGCTGGTAACCCGTTGCTGTGTTGTGGCTGCAGCAGCTCCACACATAACAGACGTGGGCAAAAGATCGCTAATGGTTTAACATTTCACCGCTTTCCTGCTTGGAGGCAGAACCATGGAGGCCGAGTATCTGAGATAACAAAGAGTCGTCGGCTCGGTTGGATCACGGCTGTAACGACCAAACATAACCTTCCACAACCTTGCACAAACACTCACACAGACCGGGGTCGGATCATTCATATGGGTTTTATTCCCCACTTCTCCAGCTAAACGCAGTTGCTGGCCAGCTCTCTGCGGTGCGATCAAGATAAGCAGCAGTCTTCAGATAAAACTATTTTTTTGAGGAAAAAATATTCACTCTATTTGTAGCTGCAGAAGAAAAAAATAATCTCACGAGGAAAACAAAAATATTGCTCACGCCTTGGAGCCTCTTCCGCATAATATAGCAGTAAAAAAAAAAGATAAGAAAAGTAAGAGTAATACAAAACATGTACTGTATGTTATACTAATTTATTGAAACAAATGGCGAGTCAAACATTTACCAAAGCAGCTGCCAAACACTCCTAAACAAGGTAGCCTAAGACGTCGGTTGTGCAGAACTGCGGCAGTAAATCCTCATCGGAGCTCCACTCTTTGATAGGGATTTCATATGAACCCAAACCGTTAATAATCATTATTCTCTCCATATACCGCTCCCTGGCTTCCTTGTTTAAGGTATCCCGGTAAATTCCAGTTCCTTTCCAGCAGTTTAACATCTTTTTTTTTGCGTTCCGTCTGTTCTGTTGGTGAAACAGAAAAGTAGTTTTGAAAGTCCGTCCTCATTTCTCTTCATTCGCTATCAAAACAAATGCACGCGACGGGGACAGGATCTTTCCGGCAGTACGCGCTGGTGCTCATGGGAAATGTAGTGTTCTTTCTGGTAAAGCACTACCGCTTTTGTCCATAAGAGCCGCCAAACACAGCAAAAGGTTCAAAACATTTATTAAGAAATTACTCTGTGCTATGCTTAACTATGGGTGATGTTTGATAGAGCAAGTAACAGAAGTGAAGGTATTAGGGGATGTTGTAGAGTCAAATGTCCTGGAATAGACAAGTTGACCAATGATTTGATTAAACAGGTGATACACGCATCGTTCTTGTCAAATGTAGATTATTGCTCTGTGATTATTGCGTAGCGGTGGGGCCTTGTCTCTGACCGGAGGGGGCCTTGGGGATCTATGGGGGGGTTACTTCGTGGCGGCTGATGGGGGGGTTGTGGCCTCGGCGTCTCCGGTCCATTCCGGGGGGGGCTGGGCTGTGGGTGTGGGGGTCCCACTCGGAGGGCCCGGCTCTGCCTGGGTAGGGGGTGGCTGTCTGCGCTGGGGGGGACATTGCTGCCTTGGTCCTCCGTCGCTGGGCGGGGGCCGCATGCCCCTGCGTCTGTGGGGACTCTGGGGCCTCTGGGGTGTCCGCCGGGGTGGCCCCGGGGGGGTGGGGCCAGGTCCAGGTGGCGGGCCTCCCCTGGCCGGGGGGTGCGCGGGTGGGCGCGACGGCGGGGTGGAGTCATTCTCCGGTGTCTATGTCTTATGTCGTCAGTATGAAAGGAGGAATGCTGAACCATTTCCCCCTCCGCCTGGGGACTCCGGCAGCGCCGGGGGCACCCATGGAGGTGCGGTGGGGCCACCGGTGGGGCGGTGGCCCCACCGCACCTCCATGGTGCGGTGGGGCGGGCCGGCCCCCGTCGACTAAATGGCCGGTGGGGGAGAGTGGGCGTCTTTCCAGGACCGGCTCTGCCGGCCCTGCTTCCTGGCTTCTTGCGAAAGTATTTGGCCCCCTTGAACTTTGTGACCTGTTGCCACATTTCAGGCTTCAAACATAAAGATATAAAACTGTAATTTTTTGTGAAGAATCAACAACAAGTGGGATACAATCATGAAGTGGAACAAAATTTATTGGATATCTCAAACTTTTTTAACAAATAAAAAACTGAAAAAGTGGGCGTGCAAAATTATTCAGCCCCTTTACTTTCAGTGCAGCAAACTGTGTCCAGAAGTTCAGTGAGGATCTCTGAATGATCCAGTGTTGACCTAAATGACTAATGATGATAAATGGAATCCACCTGTGTGTAATCACGTCTCCGTATAAATGCACCTGCACTGTGATCGTCTCAGAGGTCCGTTTAAAGCGCAGAGAGCATCATGAAGAACAAGGAACACACCAGGCAGGTCCGAGATACTGTTGTGGAGAAGTTTAAAGCTGGATTTGGATACAAAAAGATTTCCCAAGCTTTAAACATCCCAAGGAGCACTGTGCAATCGATAAAATTGAAATGGAAGGAGAATCAGACCACTGCAAATCTACCAAGACCTGGCGGTCCCTCTACACTTTCAGCTCATACAAGGAGAAGACTGATCAGAGATGCAGCCAAGAGGCCCATGATCACTCTGGATGAACTGCAGAGGTCAGAGGTCACCTACAGCTGAGGTGGGAGACTCTGTCCATACGACAACAATCAGTCGTATACTGCACATTTCTGGCCTTTATGGAAGAGTGGCAAGAAGAAAGCCATTTCTTAAAGATATCCATATAAAGTGTCGTTTAAAGTTTGCCACAAGCCACCTGGGAGACACACCAAACATGTGGAAGAAGGTGCTCTCGTCAGATGAGACCAAAATCAAACTTTTTGGCAACAATGCAAGATGTTATGTCTGGCGTAAAAGCAACACAGCTCATCACCCTCAACACACCATCCCCACTGTCAAACATGGTGGTGGCAGCATCATGGTTTGGGCCTGCTTTTCTTTAGTAGGGACAGGGAAGATGGTTAAAATTGATGGGAAGATGGATGGAGCCAAATACAGGACCATTCTGGAAGAAAATCTGATGGAGTCTGCAAAAGACCTGAGACTGGGACGGAGATTTGTCTTCCAACAAGACAATGATCCAAAACATAAAGCCAAATCTACAATGGAATGGTTCACAAAAACATATCCAGGTGTTAGAATGGCCAAGTCAAAGTCCAGACCTGAATCCAATCGAGAATTTGTTGAAAGAACTGAAAACTGCTGTTCACAAACGCTCTCCATCCAACCTCACTGAGCTTGAGCTGTTTTGCAAGGAGGAATGGGCAAAAATTCTCGATGTGCAAAACTGATAGAGACATACCCTAAGCGACTTGCAGCTGTAATCGCAGCAAAAGGTGGCACTACAGTATTAAATTAAGGGGGCTGAATAATTTTGCACACCCAATTTTTCAGTTTTTAATTTGTTAAAAAAGTTTGAAATATCCAATACATTTCATTCCACCTTCATGATTGTGTCCCACTTGTTGTTGATTCTTCACAAAAAATTTAAATTTTATATATTTATGTTTGAAGCCTGAAATGTGGCAAAAGGTCACAAAGTTCAAGCGGTCCAAATACTTTCGCAAGGCACTGTATGTATTTTAATTAGGGCCCGAGCACCTTCAGTGCGAAGGCCCTATTGTATCTGTAGGAATTCTTCTTCTTCTTCTTCTTCTTCTTCTTCTTCTTCTTCTTCTTCTTATTGTTCTGACAAAAGGAAGGCCTTTTTGCCCCCCTAAACGTGCCCAAAAAGTCACCAAATTTTGCACCCAAGTCAGGCCTGGCGAAAAATTTGATATTTAAGGGTTTGCATTAATGGGCGTGGCAAAATGGCTCAACAGCGCCCCCTTGAAAACTTTGTGCCTCAAGCCCCACAATGCGGTTTGTCGTACATGCACGAAAATCGGTACACACCTGTATCATGGGGCAACTTAAAGAAAAGTCTCTTGGAGCCATGGCCCAAACCGAACAGGAAGTCGGCCATTTTGAATTAATCGTGTCACTTTGGCGCAATTTATGCCATTCCTTCGGCAGTTAATACGACCCGAACCGTAACGTGCCCTGAAGTGTGTTATACATCAAAATGTGCGTCTCCATCCTGCGACACCACGCATTACTTTTCTCTTTCAAAAGCGTTACCGTGGCGACGCTAGACGCCAAAAAGCGCGCCCACCCTTCATCTGGTTGGTTCAGACCGAAAAAACTTTGCGCCTCAAGCCCCAGAATACGGTGTGACGTACATGAACGAAAATCGGTACATACCTGTATCATGTCGCAACTTAAAGAAAAGTCTCTTGGCGCCATGGCCGAAACCGAACAGGAAGTCGGCCATTTTGAACATTCTGAATTAATCACGTAATTTTGGAGCAATATATGCCATTCCTTCGAGAATTAATACGGCCCGAACCGTATCGTGAACCCAGATGTGTTATACATCAAAATGTGCGTCTCCATCCTGCGACTACACGCATTACTTTTCTCTTTCAAAAGTGTTACCGTGGCGACGCTAGACGCCAAAAAGCGCGCCGCCCCTTCATCTTATTGGTCCATATTTGATAGTTCCCCAAAAGGCACCAAAATTTGCATGCAAGCCAGGCCTGGCGATAAATTTGATATTTCATGGTTTGCAATAATGGGCGTGGCAAAATGGCTCAACAGCGCCCCCCGGAAAACTTTGTGCCTCAAGCCCCACGATACGGTTTGACGTACATGCACGAAAATCGCTACACACCTGTATCATGGCACAACTTAAAGAAAAGTCTCTTGGAGCCATGGCCCAAACCGAACAGGAAGTCGGCCATTTTGAAATCTGATTGGTCCATATTTGATAGTTCTCCAAAAGTCCCCAAATTTGGCATGCAAGACAGACTTGGCGATAAATGTGATATTTCATGGTTTGCATTAATGGGTGTGGCCTAATGGCTCAACAGCGCCCCCTAGAATACTTTTCTCTGCCATAACTTTTGAATGGTTTGACATAGGAAGTTGTGGGTGGTGTCATGGGACTCTGTATGGAGTCTTTGACCTTCATTGGCCTGAATTAGCCCCGCCCCTTCTTCTGATTGGTTGTCCCAATTTTCTGCTATAACTTTGGAATGGTTTGACATAGAGAGTCGTGGGTGGTGTCATCAGACTCTGTATGGAGTCCTTGACCTTCATTGGCCTGAATTAGCCCCGCCCCTTCTTCTGATTGGTTGTCCCTTTTTTCTGCTATAACTTTTGAATGGTTTGAGATAGGAAGTCGTGGGTGGTGTCATTACTGATATGCTTATGGGGGGCGGTGGCCGTGAGTGCGAGGGCCCGTTCATCGCTGCTTGCAGCTTTAATTAATGATAATGTTGTAATTAAAGTTAGGGTATTCAATGTTTGAGAGATAGCAAGATTTGAAAGTGGCACCTCATCTAAGCCCCGCCCTAAGCCCTGTTTCATTTGGTCCGAATGAAACAGATTGGTCCAGGACCAGAGGCTTGGCAGGGGGGGAAAGAACCAATCAGATGCCTTCATGCCGCCCACGCCGCCCCCCCCCCCCCCCCCTGTCCCATGCGTGCACTCGCTTCCAGCCCGACGTGTTCACTTCCCACGGGTCCTCCGGGGCTCACAGTGTCCCAGTGTAACCCCCCCCCTCCCTCCCCTCTGCCACGGACCCCCAGTATGTAGTTATTATGTAGTTATTTCCAGAGCGCCTCGGTCCCCGCTGTGTGTGAGAGCGGGGAGCAGAGCGGTCCGGGCTGCTGCTGCAGGACTCTCCGCCCAGCAGCAGCAGCCCACAGGGACACGTGCAGCCGCACTGAAGAGCTGCAGCAGCTCCTGCTTGGAAGCAGTATGGGGGTCCGTGGGGATGGAGGCGTCTCCATCCCGGCGAGAGCGGAGAGCGCCAGTGCTGCTGGCGGAGCGCTGTGGTGCCGTGCAGGCTCTGTTGCCACAGCTACGCCGTAGGGTACGCCATAGGGTACGCCGTAGGGTACGCCGTAGGGTACGCCGTAGCCTATGCCGTAGCTGTGGCTCTAGAGCCTGCAGCGCACCGCCAGCCGCTCTCCACTCTCTCTTCTCTCCACTCTTGCCGGGATGGAGACGCCGGTGGGCAGGATGCACGTTTGGGTGGGCACAGCCCACCCCTGCCCCCCCTAAAACCGGCCTTGCTTACAGGTGAATGAGACATGGGGTAGTTTTGTTGAAAATGTGCTGTCCAAAATGTCCTGGAAAACTGGACTCCTGCAAATGCGCGTTCCCCAAAGTTTGTGGGGGCGTGGCTTTGGACGGAGCGCTGACGGGAGGGGGAGGAGGGGGCGGGGCTTAGAGGAGGTGCCACTTTCAAATCTTACTAGCTCTCTAAAATCATGGATAATACCTTCAAGCTGATGATTCTGACGAGACCCCAGAGAAACTACTGTGAAAGGTCAGCAGCTAACAGGGATCTAATAAAACAACCAAACAAACAGTTCTAACGGTCACCAGTTGAACACTTGGTGGATTCTAACCTGAGAGACTCCAGGTGACAGTGTGGACTCTCCAGTCCAGGACACAGCTGCTCCAGTCCTAAATCCTGCAGGGGGTTGTGACTCAGGTCCAGTTCTGTCAGACTGGAGGACTGAGAGCTGAGAACTGAGGACAGAACTGCACAGATGTACGGTGAGAGGTTACAACCACTCAACCTGCAGAGGAGATTAAAGAGAAATGATGGGGTTATTTAAAAGTTGATTGTCATTTAACAAAAAAATAAATGATATATCAATAAATGCTTATTATTTCAAATAATAATCAAGGAGCATGGATCATAGTGATCGCTGCATTTCTCTTCTCTGCATGTACAGTTCCCTGAGATGAATCATTGATGAGAACTGGTCCCACATGAACCTGAACTTAGTTGAATAGTGAATTTAACTGGTTTCCTCCAAGAACACAACATGTGATTGTAACTAAAACAGATGTGTCTGTGTTCGTCCTTACACAACTTTCTTGGAGGCTTTGACCACCGGCAGCAGCCTCCGTAGAACGTTTTCTGAAGCTGAGTATTTCTTCAGGTCAAACACCTCCAGATCTTCTCCTGATGACAGTAAGATGAAGACCAGAGCTGACCACTGAGCGGGAGACAGTTTATCTGTGGAGAGAAGTCCAGACCTCAGGGACTGTTGGACCTCCTCCACCAGAGAACCAGCGTTCAGTTCATTCAGACAGTGGAACAGGTTGATGCTTCTCTCTGCAGACAGATCCCCACTGATCTTCTTCTTGATGTATTCAACTGTTTTGTATGTATCCTGATTGTTCTGTGAACTTCTTTGTTTTGGTTCAAGCAGTCCTCGTAAGAGGTTCTGATTGGTCTCCAGTGAAAGACCCAGGAGGAAGCGGAGGAACAAGTCCAGATGTCCGTTGGGACTCTGTAAGGCCTTGTCCACAGCACTCTGATAGAGCTCAGTCTCTGTGTTTCTTTGTTCCTCCAGCAGGTTGACTCCAGAGCTGATGAAGGTCCGATGGACATGAAGAGCAGCCAGAAACTCCTGGACACTCAGGTGGATGAAGCAGAAGACCTGGTCCTGGTACAGGCTGCTCTCCTCTCTAAAGATCTGGGTGAACACTCCTGAGTACACTGAAGCCTCTCTGACATTGATGCCACACTCTCTCAGGTCTGGTTCATAGAAGATCAGGTTTCCTTTCTGCAGCTGCTCAAAAGCCAGTTTTCCCAGAGACTCCACCATCTTCCTGCTCTCTGGACTCCAGTGTGGATCCATCCCAACTCCTCCATCATACTTGACCTTCTTCAGTTTGGCCTGGACCACCAGGAAGTGGATGTACATCTCAGTCAGGGTCTTGGGCAGCCGCCCTCCCTCTCTGGTTTCCAGGACTTTCTCCAGGACGTTCTCCAGGACCGTAGCAGTGATCCAGCAGAAGACTGGGATGTGGCACATGATGTGGAGGCTCCGTGATGTCTTGATGTGGGAGATGATCCTGCTGGTCTGTTCCTCTTCTTTGAACCTCTTCCTGAAGTATTCCTCCTTCTGAGGGTCAGTGAACCCTCTGACTTCTGTCACCATGGAAACACACTCAGGAGGGATCTGATTGGCTGCTGCGGGCCGTGTGGTGATCCAGAGACGAGCAGAAGGAAGCAGGTTCCCCCTGATGAGGTTTGTCAGCAGCACATCCACTGAGGTGGACCTTCTGGGGTCACTGACGACTGTAGAGTTGTGGAAGTCCAGAGGAAGTCGACTCTCATCCAGACCGTCAAAGATGAACGCGACCTGGAACTCTTCAAAGCTGCAGATTCCTCTGGTTTCAGAGAAGAATGCATGAACTAGTTCCACCAAGCTGAACTTCTCCTCTCTCAGCACATTCAGCTGTCTGAAGGTGAATGGAAGCAGGAACTGGATGTCCTGGTTGGTTCTGCCTTTAGTCCAGTCCAGAGTGAACTTCTGTGTTAGGACTGTTTTCCCGATGCCGGCCACTCCCTTCGTCATCACCGTTCTGATGGGTCCTCTTCTTCCAGGTGGGGATTTAAAGATGTCTTCCTGTCTGATGGTTGTTTCTGCTCTGCCTGGTTTCCTGGAAGCTGCTTCAATCTGTCTGACTTCATGTTCATGGTTGACCTCTCCGGTCCCTCCCTCTGTGATGTAGAGCTCTGTGTAGATCTGCTCCAGAAGGGCTGGGTTTCCTGCTTTAATGATCCCCTCAAACACACACTGGGACTTCTTCTTCAGCTCAGACTTCAGCTGCTTTTTACACACTTTAGCAAAAGTACCTTAATAAAAGTGAAAAAAAAACAATTAGTGTTTCATAAAGTTCAACTTAATTCTCCTAAAGAATAGGGATGTGAACCGACACTGATCAGCTCTAACGTGTCTATTGTACGTAATCTGTACAATACTGAGTAGAATCACTTTTACCACCAAAACACCTCTAAACATTCAGGACGTGGAAGTGACAAGAACATCTGGGGTCCTGGAGTCTCTAGTACCAGGATGTTAGCAGTACAGCCCTGATGGGTTGTGGGTTTTTGGGTTGTTGTGTTCTTGTTATTGTTGTTGTGTCTGTGAAGTGGATTTTCCAGGTTTAGGATTTGATGATCTGATCAAATAATCTGTAGAACCATCAAGACCATCTGGAATTCAGCAGGATTCCTGGAAGAGAAAAACCTGGACTGAAATCTTCCAGTTACCTTGTGGTGTTGTTGGGTTAAACATATTAATGCTGTCCTGCACAGGGAGGGTGCTACCCTAGGGGGGGTTGGTACCATGAGGGGGTGAATGTTCTGGCTGATCTGTGAATGTGGTTTGTGTGAATGTCTCCTGAGGCATTCTGGGTCATTTATCCAGCAGCTTAAATGTTCATAGAAATCCTCTTACTGCTCTGCAGACGCTCAGCCAGCTCCTCCTGCTCCATTCTCCTCAGGAAGTTCACTGTGATCTTCACCAACGCCTCTCTGCTGCTCCTCTGCTCTTCATCCTCACCCTGCAACAGATGCTCTAGGGATTCTGGGTAATCTGGACTCAGACACCTCTGGATCTTCTTCAGTTCGTTCTTCACAAACATGACAATGTTGTCCTCCAGCAGCTGGAGCAGAAGACCACATGAAGGACACAATCAGACTGAAACCACAGACACAAACATCAGGTCCATGATGGACAGACTGACAGTCCACTGGTCTCCAGAGACCAGGGGTCCGTTTCACAAAGCAGGTTCAACAAACTCTGAGTCTAATCCTGAACTCTTAGTTGATCTACTCTGAGATCGGAAACTCTGAGTTTTCGGTTCCAGAACAGCGGATTTGAGTTAATTTACTCAACTCTAAGTAGTTTCACCTGGAGTTAAGCACGTGCGCCACAACTATCAAAAGCCAGCATTAATGGAGCCCTGATACAACGATTCACCATGGCAACCGGCGACAACAAAAGATCCACATACTTTTTCTTTTTTTTTTTTAAACTTTATTTAACATTTCAATTTACAAAATCCCTTCGAGTAAACATTAGTTTGCATCTCAAGTAGGGATGCAAATTATCGGTTATTTCATTAATTGATAGTTGATAACCTTATCGATCGATCATCGATTAGTTGATAAGCGGCGTTTTTCCCCCATCTGAGATACAAACATATTTTTTTTTGCTTATATAAAATACAAAGGACATTTTAATGTATTAATCAAATATTTATTTGATACAAAAGTAACAAAAAGACATTTTTGTACCACAAGAAATATAATATAAAGTGCACTTCAAGGCTATTAGTAGTAGCAGCAGCCATAATAGTGTAATTTGTGTCAAGCCAATTTTAAGTTCTAGTTACGTTTTAAGTTAGAGTTTTGGCAGTGTTCAAAATAAAATTATGAGACCTGCTGTATTGGAGCACATTTTCTTTTAGTTAAAACTGTAGCGGGGACAGATGTTTAGAGAAACCTATGTATGTACCGGGTGAAGGCTGATTTATGGTTCCGCGTTACAACGACGCAGAGCCTACGCCGTAAGCTACGGCGGCGATTTAAGGCGGAACCATAAATCAGGCTTTAGCGGAGCATGTCGGAGAACAACCAGAAGAATATAGAGTGGATTAAAAATAAAAGTTAAGCACAGAGCTACATGTGTCTCCCGTCTGGGCCATTGCAGACTCATTGCCTGAGCATGATATTACTAAAACCAAACATATCCGCCGTCTCTTTCTTCTGTGTGCGCCGCGGCGGCAGCGTGTTGTGTCGCATTAAATGTGGTCCGGGCGTAATACCAGCTGGTGAAATTAAACGAAAAAAATAAATAAATAAATAAATAGATTAATTGTAATCGTTAATTTTAATCGGGTAATTTCATAACGGCAATTAATTGAAAATCGATTAATTATTAACATCCCTAATCTCAAGATCCACATACTTCACACCACTGGAGTTAGAAGTGTTAATACGTGCATATGGCGAGTATGAGAGCATATTTCAGAAAAAAAAACACAGCTGTCGCAGTAAAGGAGACAATTGGAGAAAGTTGCTGCCCGAGTCAATGTGTAAGTTTGAATGCAGTATTCATTTAACATTTAAGCACACTGTCTTTTAATATTACAGATGAAAACAGTGGTGGAATGGTATTAAATGACATTTTATTGTCATTTAGATCAGGGGCGTCAATTGGGTACGGCAGCCGCCACACCTCGGCTTCAGGGGAAAATGGAAATGTTTTTTTTTTTTTTTTTAGTACATTTATGGAAAGACTCTGTGTCTATTTATATTGATGTATTCTATTAATTAATACATATAAAATAACTACAAATGCATATCAGAACAACATGATGGATTTCACTAGGTATTATCTTTCCCAACACTTGTATATCCCCCTCATATGTTGAAATGTCCCAGCGTCCCTGACGACAGTGGTCGCTATCAATCTGGTTTTTAGCGCGATCTGCAGTGTTACTAACTTACAAAAATGAAAAGGAAGCAGACAACCACGCAATAAAAAAAAAAAGAAAGAAGGCAAGTGATGGGTCCAATGTTTCCCCAGCAGCAGAAGATATTAACGAGGCTGTTAGCCACTGATGGATTAATTATGCAAGTTCATTTTAAAGTAAGATATCAAATCACCCTACCCTCTTATAAATCTGTTTAAGGGGAAATATTTGACTTTTTTTTACTCTCCCTCTCCTTTTTGCATTTGGACTTTAACTGTTTGAAGTTAAACTGGGATGTCCCTGTGATATTGTTGCACTGACATAGTGAATAAAGTGAACGAGTTAAATTGCGTTTGTTAGATAAGCCTTTTCTGCTCTCTAACTCTGCCGCTTGCTGTCCGTGGTGCAGAAAACGGATGTGTATTGCGTAAAGACCCATTGGCTGAATTGACGCCACTGAGGGAGGAGACAGAGAGAAACTCCAGGTTCGCTGAAATAAACCTGGTCCCGACCAGGTTAGGTTCAGAGCGTCTGTTACTACGGTAACTGACCGAGAGTTAAGTTAAGTTAAGTTACCTCTCTTTGTGAAACAGGCTAGAGTTACCTCTCTCTCTCTGGTTTGAGTTACCTCCCTTTGTGAAATGGAAAACTCAGAGTTTCCCTCATTTCAGGGTTAACAGACTCAGAGTTTTCACTAAACCTGCTTTGTGAAACAGACCCCTGAATGGAGACAAACATCAACAGAACAGGTGGAGAAGCAGTTGTTGTTCATGTACAGACCTGAAATATGGAGTCCAGCTGGGTCTGATGCTGCTGGACAGACGGACCGCTGGGAGGCTCTGAGATCTGCTGGTCCACTCTGTGGAGGAACCAGGAATAATTAGCTCACATCATGTCTGTCCTCACAGACACAAACACCAGCTGAAGGTCCATGAAGTCCTGTTGGGATGAGGACAGTCCATCAGTGGTGGTGAAGGTTTACTAGTCCTGCTGATCCAACAAGGACGTACACATGACCTCAGTGAGAGCTCTGCTCATTCACACATTCACAAGATCCAGTTCTGCTCCAAGAAAAGTTACGACATCAAGAAGACGGACAATGGATGGAGACATGAAGCAGCTGATGAACTCTGGATCATCATCAGGATCAGTAAGAGGAACTCTGGATCATCATCAGGATCAGTAAGAGGAACTCTGGATCATCATCAAGATCAGTCCTCTGGAAGGTGAGACCTCCAGAGGAAAAAGCTCCTGACAGGAGATGAAGATCTATGAGGAGGAAGCTCAGATCACCATCAGGTGATGGAGGACCACACGGGTCCAGGACTACACGATCTACTCAGGAAGAAACATGTGGACATTTCCTAACATGAGGACTGATCTAAATACATTTAATGCGTTTAAATACATCTCACCTCTCTGAAGAAGACTGTTGGTCTCCTTTGAAGGTAATAACATATTCCATTGACTTGTCACTCTTCAAGGACAAACAGCTGGGTTCATGTTCAAGAGAGTCTCTTTTCTGATGGACCCTGATAGAAGACAACAGTTAAATGTAAATATTCTATTTAAATGAAAAATAAGTTATACAGATAAAAATATTTAGTCTATTTAAAAAGTATTAAACAAATATTTGGCGTTTGGATACACTCACCTCTTTACAGCAGAACGTTGGTCTCCTTTGAAGGTAATAATATATTCCATTGACTTGTCACTCTTCAACGACACACAGCTGGGTCCAGGTCCAGGTCCAGGTCCAGGTCCAGGTCCAGGTCCAGGTCCAGGTCCAGGTCCAGGTCCAGGTCCAGGTCCAGGTCCAGGTCCAGGTCCAGGTCCAGGTCCAGGTTGATTCCTGTAATAATGATGTTTGGTGATGTGAGTCTTGAGCTCTGACATGCAGAAGAGTCAGGGACAGTTAGATGCTCATCTCACCTCTGAGCTTTGCTCCGACTCTCATGTTCCCCACACAGAGAGGTTTTAGAGGGAGGGACTCCCTCCTCTCCGTCCTCACACTGGTCCATTCTGCTGAATTCACGTCCACGTCAGCTCACACACACACCTTCATCTGCAGAGGAAACACACATCACTGGTGTTGTACAGAGACCAGCTGATCCTGCTCTGGTTTGTTCCTCTTTTGTGTTTTTTGCTTCTACTGAGCAGTAGAGGTCACTTGTGTTACGCCTCTGAAAAAGGGCAAGAAATAATTACGAGTGATGCAGTCTTTCCCAAACGATAGCATTTACTCAAATGCAAAACAATATTCACAATAATCACAGTTACAGAGGTTACATATCATCTGACATTAACAAAACACAAGCTGCGTCCGAAATTCCATACTTCCACCCTAAGGGCCGAGATATACTTGGTGTTCAGGTCGCATAAGCGGGTGGGTGGCGCTGGTCCCCGCCAGATACCAGCTGGTCCCGGTCAGAAACCAGCTGGTCCCGGCCAGATACCAGCTGGTCCCGGTCAGAAACCAGCTGGTCCCGGCCAGATACCAGCTGGTCCCGGTCTGATACCAGCTGGTCCCGGTCAGATACCAGCTGGTCCCGGTCAGAAACCAGCTGGTCCCGGTCTGATACCAGCTGGTCCCGGTCAGAAACCAGCTGGTCCCGGTCTGGTACCAGCTGGTCCCGGTCAGATACCAGCTGGTCCCGGTCTGATACCAGCTGGTCCCGGTCTGATACCAGCTGGTCCCGGTCTGATACCAGCTGGTCCCGGTCCGATACCAGCTGGTCCCGGTCTGATACCAGCTGGTCCCGGTCAGATAACAGCTGGTCCCGGTCCGATACCAGCTGGTCCCGGTCAGAAACCAGCCGGTCCCGGTCAGAAACCAGCTGGTCCCGGTCTGATACCAGCTGGTCCCGGTCAGAAACCAGCTGGTCCCGGTCAGAAACCAGCTGGTCCCGGTCAGATACCAGCTGGTCCCGGTCAGAAACCAGCTGGTCCCGGTCTGATACCAGCTGGTCCCGGTCAGATACCAGCTGGTCCCGGTCAGAAACCAGCTGGTCCCGGTCAGATACCAGCTGGTCCCGGTCAGAAACCAGCTGGTCCCGGTCTGATACCAGCTGGTCCCGGTCCGATACCAGCTGGTCCCGGTCAGATAACAGCTGGTCCCGGTCCGATACCAGCTGGTCCCGGTCAGATACCAGCTGGTCCCGGTCCGATACCAGCTGGTCCCGGTCAGATACCAGCTGGTCCCGGTCCGATACCAGCTGGTCCCGGTCCGATACCAGCTGGTCCCGGTCCGATACCAGCTGGTCCTGATACCAGCTGGTCCCGGTCAGATACCAGCTGGTCCCGGTCAGATACCAGCTGGTCCCGGTCAGATACCAGCTGGTCCCGGTCAGAAACCAGCTGGTCACAAGTGACGGCGCCGTTTCCTTTGCCGAGATCGCAACCAAAGCAATGTTTTTTTTTTTTATTGAAACATTATATGGCACATAAAAGTCATATCAGAATTACAAACTTTTGCCTTGGGTTGAGCAATATCAGTATTACAAAATATACACTGAGAATCTAATTATCAACATAAAATAAAGATTAATTAAAATAAATAAATAAAAAATAACTCACAAGGGCCATCTCATATTAAATCATATCTTTCAAGTAAAGAAAACAGTTTAAGGGCTTTCTTTTCTTTAACAAGACTCAAGGACTTACTCAAGAGCTTTAGCTAATGTCTCCAATGGGTCAAACATGGTTTGGTCTTAAAATATCTACATTTGTGAATGAAGAACTTTCCCAATAACACCAAATTATTATGGACAAAGTCCAAATTCTTGTCTTCAACAAAAACACCAAATATACCTGTCTTCACTGTTAAATGTAGCTGAATGTCCTTGGACTGTAGCCAGCTCTGCATCTCACTCCACAAATATTGCACTGAATCACAATGAAATAAAAGATGTTGCAAAGTTTCAATTTCCCTTTCACAAAAAACACAATTATTCAATTCAAAATTAAGTTTTAATCTCAAAAACTAATTTGTTGGGTAAATTTCATGTAAAATTTTGAAGTTTACTTCTTTTATTTTCGGTGGAAGTGGAAACGAAATATATCTCTTTCTTATTTTCCTAATCTTTTCCACTTCAAATTCCTTTAGGATATACCATCTTTTTATTGGGTTGTTGGGGTAATATTCTTCTAGCAAAATGTTTCTAATGACTTTGTTAGTACATTTAAAGTCAAAAATCTAAACAAAAATCTAAATCTTTAATGCAGAGCTGTCTCAGTTCAGGAGAGACCTTAGAGTGACGAATGTCTTCTTTAACCATCGACCTCAGAGAAACTGGTATGGCTTTTATCACTTATAATGCTTAACAGTACGTTGAATTTGGTATTTTTTGCAAAAATCCTCAAACTGTAACACATTACCAGTATCACCCAGAAAGTGTGCAATAGCCCAGACTCCTTTCGATTTTCAATTCTCTATATAAACAGATTTTATACTGATGGTGATGAGCTACAATCAGTCCCAGCGTAGAAGAAAGTCTATTCCACCCATTTTTTGGAAAATCATATTACAGTTTTTCACTATTGCTTAAACACATTTCACGATACTGCCCTCACTTTTCACAAAACTCTAAACACAAAACACTTTTCTAAAGCTACGTACACTAAACCTCACAGTTTCTTTTCAAAACCAGCCCATCACACCAAAACAGATGCTCATATGCTCAAAAACCAACCCATTACACCAAAACAGATGCTCATATGCTCAAAAACCAACCCATCACACCAAAACAGATGCTCATATGCTCAAAAACCAACCCATCACACCAAAACGGATGCTCATATGCTCAAAAACCAACCCATCACACCAAAACAGTTGCTCATATGCTCAAAAGCAAACTCTGACACCAAAATACCACTCAAGGCCTGTGAAAATGTAAACACTACTGAGCATCATTAACCACATTACCAAAAAAATTTAAAACACAATGTTCACAGTGTGAGACTGTTCTTTTTACAGTTTCACATGTGCCAGGATGCATTTGAGCAACCCTTATTTATTCTCAAATATGTTTTGGGCATTTACTATAGATTTGTGCATTTCATGGGAATAGTTACATAATGCAGAAAATGCAGTAATATCACAACTCAATGCAAAAATTAGTACCGTAAACTCCATAGAGGATCCATTACACACAATAGATACAGTACAGTAACAATTGAGAACACAATGTTCAGGGTGCGATTTCTTTTATTACAGTACGTTTGAAAATTGACACAGTATGTTGTATGTTGACACCGAAATCATGGGGCGTCATCACGTGGGGCTGGGTCGGGCCACAGGACCTCATCAACGTCACAGGCAATATTGTCCATAGCCAAACAACGTGGGAAGAATGCCCTGGCATGCCACACCCAGCCTTGGAACGCCTCCACAGCCACATCATCACAGGCCAGGTCCATAGCCCTGAGAAGGTTCTCTCTGGTGTAAGGTTGGCGGTCATAGACCTTCCACCGCCATGATGAGAAGAACTCCTCTATTGGGTTTAGGAACGGAGAGTAGGGTGGCAGACATACACTAATGAATTGCTGATTGATGTTACAGTTTTTCACAATTGTTTAAACACATTTCCTGATAGACTACCTCACTTTCTCAAAACTCTAAACACAAATTACAAAACTCACACACAAAATGCAAAATCCTACACTTCTCTTGCAAAAGCACACTCTACCCTCAAAACAGTGTTAACTCTTCACTAAATGGTATTTCCTTCTCAAATGCCAAACACATCTGACACGAACTCCTCTTCTCCTGTCTTGATCATCCATTTTTGTTTTTGAGCCTTCAGCAAACTGCACTGACTTATATAGGTGTGGTCACATCATTTGCAATAGGTGTTTTCAATTATGAGTAGTTGTGTTTACTGATTGACACCAGGTATGTTCATTGTGTTCAAGTTTTGCTGATTGTGGGTAGCATTTTGCATCACATGAGCTTCACAATGCATATTGGATCAGAGTTATATGCAAAATGTGTTTTAGCACGGTAAAATGTGTTTAGAGTTTTGAGAAAAAGGGGATGGGTTTTGTGAAAAGTGTCTACAGGTGAATTGTGTTTGTGGTTGTGGCAAAAGGGGGGTAGTTTTACTAAATGTGTTTAGGCAACTGGTCATTTGGTTTAGAGTACTGGGTTTTGTGTTTTAGCAATAGAGAAAAACTGTAGGAACAACAAACCAGAAGGAATGTCTATTTGTAAGGAAAGATTTTAACCATTTCAGTTTCAAGACACCATTCATAATATCGAAATCGATCACATTCAACCCCCCATCATCATAGTTTTTTACCATGTCAATCTTTCTTATATATTGACATCTATTTCTCCATATGAACTTAAAATTAACGGTATTTATTGTTTTGATCATTCTTGTTGAGATGGGTAAGGAGAATGCCGGATAAATGAGTCTGGACAGACTATCCATTTTTGATAATAAGACTGCCAAAAATTGAAATATCCTTTTGCATCCCTTAGAATTAGTGATGCACCGATTGTTTGGTAACCGAAATTGTTCAGCCGAAAATGGCAAAAAAACACTTTCGGTGTTCGGTGGAATAAGTGAGGAAAAAAACCGAACAATTAATAACGGCGTTGTAAAATAAGGAAATAGACTGGCCGCTCCGTCCCGTAACGTTGCGCACTACATAAATCGTTGGCCAACCAAAAACTAACCCCATAAGAATTTTACCTAACATTCACCAGGAGGTGAAACCAAAACAACATAATGCTGGAAAATTAAAAAATTTTCATTTTTTTATGTTCAATAAATATTTTCTACCTTGTAATTTTGAAAAATATTTTTTTCTTTTAAAAGCATGCCTAAATCAAATTTATTTGATTTATGCAATGGTGAAAAAATTGGCAAAATAAATGAAAAACTGCTGAAGAACCATGTTCGGTATTGTTCGGTATTCGGCCAAGTGTTTATTATTATTTTCGGTTTCGGTTTCGGCCACAAATTTTCATTTCGGTGCATCACTACTTAGAATTGACTTACACTTGTCCACATTGTTCCAAATATTCATCTTTTCAACTGCTGTTTTGTCCTTAAAGATACCAATCCCCAAATATATGACCTCCTGTTTTATCTTTATATTATACAGGGATTGTAACCAAAGCAATGTTATAATCTCCTACATCATCCAATATTGTCATGTAAATTTGTTTGTTGTTCTAATCTGCTACTGCTACTACCTCTGCTACTAAATATATATATCACTTTTCCAACTGTTGCTCTGCTTACTGCCCCCTATTGGTCACCGCCGGTACGAACCGCACGCGAGGAACGTTGCCGTTGTTGGTGGACCCGAACGGACGCGAACGCAAGCTCAAACACCAAGAAGATATACTTGCCTGTTGGTGCCTTTCGGACGCAGCAAGTTTTTCTCTGAGACATGCGCTGCGTCCGAAATCGCATACTTCCACCCTAATGAGTATGCAAAATGAGTATGTGAGATTTTTTAGTGCGTCCGAAACATTAGTAAGTACGGTAATCTTGTTTCGGCCAGAATAAACGGGAAAGAGTGGAGCGGTGCTGCTACTGCTGCTGCGACAGGTTACCATGGTAACAACTCCCCCTCCCTACGGCAGGAAGTGACGTGTGCGCTCTTAATAGTACGTCCGAATTAATGCACACTACTGATATTTACTCAAAAGTGTGCCGAATTTAAGTATACTTTTTAGTACCGGTATATACTTTTTAGTATGGCATTTCGGACGCACCCATACATCTCATTTTACTAAACGTATAATGTCTAGTATTAGCTCAAGAACTTCCGTAGACTCTCGCAAATAATCATAAAACCTACTTAATAACCAATAAATGACACTGTTCAAATGTTCAAAATACATTTACATTATGCACCTGTAGACTTGTAAACAATAGAAAAACTAGACGTAGGTACACAACATGGCACACACACACACACACACACACACACACACACACACACACACACACACACACACACACACACACACACTCGACAAAACTCTGCTCTACATTACTTTTAACCAAACATTTAAATAAACATTCTCTAACTACTCAGAAATATATCACAAACTTATTTAGACCATTTACATTGCAAATGTACTGGTAACATACCTGAAAAAGGGCGAGAAATAAAAGGCTGACGCAGTCTTCCCCAAACAAAAGCCTTTCCTCAAGTGAGGAAGTTCCCTCCTCTCCAAGGAATGTGACACAAGCAGTCGATCCCAGAACCGTTCAGATTCATTTCTGAAATAAAATACTTTTTAGCTTTTTAACATGTTTTTACTGTTTTTAAACTTTCTTGTGACTGATCTTTTTAATCATATCAGCATTTCTATGAGTTTTTTTTATCTTTTTAAGCATTTTTATGATATTACAGACCATGAACTGATTGTGATTTTAAACCTATTAACAAATCATTTGTATTATACTTTTAACTTGTCACACACTGTTTTTAACTTGTAGCAGATGAGAATATAACACTTTTAGCTTATCACACTCTCCCCTACAAAATAAATGTTGTCCCAGAAGCCCCTGCTTCATAACACAAAGCATACACTGTAGGGACATCTAGTGGTAGATATAAAATAGAGCTACGACTATCACATCACAACACACTGGGAAACGTCCATTTCTGTTTTATACGTACCTGAAAGTGTTTCTAGACATTTGCTCTCCACCTGTGTGTGTTTGTGTGTGTGTGGCTGTTTCCGAATTTGCATACTGTACTACTAGTATGTACTGATTTGGCCAAAATGTACTATGTAGTATGCTGTATGTGAACAGAAGGAAATCTGCAGTATGCGAAAAATACCCAG
Organism: Cololabis saira; assembly: GCF_033807715.1. NCBI lineage: Eukaryota > Metazoa > Chordata > Actinopteri > Beloniformes > Belonidae > Cololabis > Cololabis saira. Next base: position 8,651,138 of record NC_084606.1, on the reverse strand, counting down.
ATGTTTTACTGATTTGGAAAAAAATTTGCAGCATGCATCAGACCAGACTAGCTCGCCTACTATATCCCAAAATGCAATGCTGCATCAGACCAGTCTACCTCGCCTACTATATCCCAGAATGCAATGCTGCATCACATCAGACTAGTCCATGGATCTATAATATTAACTGGATAGAACACCGAAAATGGCCGCCCATTCATTTCAATGTAAGTTGCTCACTCAGCGCATACGCCGAAAAATTTCCTGACTTCCGGGTTTACTTCCGCGTTAAGGGGCCCATAGAGCCTGCGCAGTTGGGTCACCTCCCATGATGCTCTGGGGCCTCCCATCATGCCCCGGGGCAACATCAATCGCACGGACACGGCCGTGACGTCACGCCGAGAAAGAGACTTTTCTTTGACTTTTCTGGCCGTTATAAAACATTTTTGACGGATATAAAGTCCATGACTTAAAAATATAGAATACAAAGATTAGTAATTGCCGGTGATTACAGCTGGAGGTTCCTGTGAACAGTTTTAGAGGCTTCTCTTTTACTATTGCGGTCTATGGGAAAAAAGTTTTCTGGGCCCCATGGGATTTTTTGTTGCAGTACCGCGGCTGGCCACTGGGAAAAATCGGCATGCCTTCTGAGTCCGAGACTTGGGGGCTGGCTGGGCTGGACCAGAGACGTTCAATAAACTGTACATACTGAATATAAAGTGAAGCTTCATGTTTTCTTTCTTTACTATATAGATGAATAAAGTTCTATCTATCTATCTGTCTAGTAAAAACATGAAGTTTCACTTTATATTCAGACAAACTAATGTGGCAGCTACAACTGTTAGATTTCATCTATTAAACCAACATTTATCTTCCTAAATGATTTATTTCAGCCAGTGGTAATTCTCCACAGAGCTGCTGCTGCTCCCCGGGGCCGGCTCTTTTGATCCCCGAAACATCGGATCAAATTTCTTAACAGGCGTTATTTGGATAAACTGAGCCTAGGTTGGGGATCTTAACGGTTACTTTGGCACCTGAAAAAATATTAAAACTTAATAAAGTGGCATATTAACAGCGCTACAGCTGAAATTAAAACAGCTTCTAGCCTGCTTTTAAATCTCAGCTTTCGCTGCCGTTTTGGTGCGAAATGCATTCTGGGATACACTGTAGCACACTGCTGTGTGAACGGTCGACTGGAGCAGCGTACTGAATCCTTCATTTAGTAGGCAGTATACAGTGCATACTTTGCAGTATGTAGCATGTAGTATCCGAATGCGGATACAGCCTGTGTGTGTGTGTGTGTGTGTGTGTGTGTGTGTGTGTGTGTGTGTGTGTGTGTGTGTGTGTGTGTGTGTGTGTGTCCACAGCAGCCATGAACTGTCCTCCTCACAGTGACACTAGTAAATCCAACAGAGTTAAAACAGGAAGGACAATCCTGCACCAGCCGCCCTTTTAATCCACTTTTTGTACACTCACAAAGATGAAATTGTCCTGATTTTTCCGGTTCAACTAGAAGCAGTTGTCTCATTAATTCTGGACATGAACCGATTTGAAAACATGTGAATTTTATTGTTACTTCTTTTTCAGCAGCTGCTGATCTTCCACCTCAGACACCAACGATGATCCCAGAACAAGAACCTCAGGAGAAGACGAGTACATTGGAATGGGAGTAGGTACATCAGCTATTGTGGTTATTTGTTTTATAAGTTTAATTAAGAAAAGGAAGAAAAAAACCGACATTCTTCGTCTCAGACGAAGGAGAAGTTTCTCTTGAATCATGAGAAGTTTATGATTGGAGTCTCAAACCGACTGCAGGACTTTCTTCCTCCATCTGATCACTTGGACGGCCTGTACCAGGAACCTTCTTTACTGTTGATGTTTTAATGAAATGTACATTTTATTTATTTATTGTTGGTGCTGATGAAATGTACTGTCAGTGAAGACAAACCTCCCTACGGGATAAATAAAAATAAATCTAAAATCTTTAAGACTTTAAGTATTAAGTTAATAATTTTGTTAAACAATCACAAACGATTTGCCTTGTACATAAAAATTGTTCTTCAAGTCATTTTGTAATTTCTGGTTTTTCATTTTAAACTTTTCCATGATTTTTAATATCAGTGTCTTGTGTGTTAAATAGAACTTATTTTAATATCAAAAGATAAAATTCAGATGTGACATATTTTAGAGAAACATGTTCAAATAAATTACTTAAATTTGAATTTGATCATCAGAGGAAGTTGATACCAGTTGTGTATAAATATTATTTTCACTCGTCAGTATTTTACTGTTCAGGTGAAATAAAGAACCGCCGGGTTACAAGATGACAGATCTGCTGACAACAATGGCCAAATATACCTGGGGTTATTATGGTCTGTACTTAGTTTCTCCATGTGAGCATTTTAGTGATTAAAAGACAGTTACAAGTTTATTTCCTTTACCAACTAATAAACACCACACCAGGTTGTTCTGGCACCAGCTGATTGAACTGAACTGAACTGGGTTGAAAACATAAAGGAAAACACATATTTTGATGCAGAACCTCTTTTATTATTTATCTTTGACCTGATATGGATTAAATATACAAATGAACATGTAAAACTGCTTCATGACAAAGTGTTTTATCAAACTGGTCCAGAGCAGAGTCTCCATGAACAGAGAAACAACAGGAGACGGAAGCAGCAGTGTCTCCTTGTGTCCACTAGAGGGAGACTAAGTCTCTCCAGTCAGACTAGATGTTGGTTCTCGGAGCTGGAAAGTCTGAACTTTGGTCTCATCGTGACTCTCCAGCTCTGTGTCCCTCACAGGGAGCCTCCACAGAACATGTTCAGGACTTCATCATTTCTCTCACATTCTGAGACATTGAACCCAAACGAAAACAGATGAACTTCATTCCTATAATTTACTTTTTTTCCAAACAACCAGAAACAGAAACTGTATTTTTTTAAAGATTAGATATAAAACTAAATCTGTTCATGAACACGTGTTTCTAAACGCATGTTTCTGCGCACATTCAGGGATCTAAACGAGGATGTTTGGTGTCGGTGTTTCTGTCAAATGATGAAACAGCTGCTTTAATTCCAGTCACCTCCAGATGTCGCTGTTTCTCTCCTCACATTCAATCATTTTGGAATCAAAACGAAAATAAAATCTTTGTTTCACAAGACTTCACTCAGGGCTCTCAGTCTCCAGTGAGACATGTGCATTCCAACAAGTTCACACCCAACACACGGCCTGTTTTTGTTCCTGGGTAAAGTCTGAGTTTCAGCTTCAAGCACTTAATCCACCATAAAGCACGGAAACCTGTATTTCTTGCATCATTTGTTAATTATTTTCAAACTTAATCATATTTTAGATCTTGTAAATTAGAGTTCGAGTCCGCCAGGTTTAAATCCTGTAAATCTTCATGTGTTTTATTGAATTTATTATCATCATTATCACCACTATCAATATTAATTGTTATTAACATTATATCAATGTTATAATCATAATCATCATTAATATTGATATTATTTTAAACTTAAAATCCTGTTTTTATGTATGTTTTAATGTCCCCAACCCCACAAATAATAAAAAAAAACTCCATCCAAACAAACTTCAAAACTTGAGCCCTCAATGGTATTAAAACTTACAAGAAAATTTTTTTCTTACCTCTAAAGTTGTGCTTCTGTAACATGACTGATTTTTGTAAAACTAACGTAACGTCAGGTTCTCCGTGAAAGCATGGACGACAACCTGTTTTAAAAGAGAGCAGACAATATCTGAGAGTGAAAACACAAATGAATGCTCTCTAATCTAAATAGTATGCTCTTGATAAATGACAGGATAATGACCCCATAACTGCATTGTGGACGAACCTTACTTGGGAACAGCGCGTCATAACGGAGGTCAGAACTACATACTTTCTGAGGGGTCTGCAAGTATATTCCACCTTTTATTGTAACTGAACTGGTTCCTGTCAGCCGTAAACACGACAACAACCACCCAGCAACCAGTATCTGTCACTAACTGCACTCTCCCTCCTCTGTTCATCTCTTAAACGTCCAGAAGCAACTAAACACGTACAGAACCACAGGTTCCTACAAGATGTGGTCCTTTATTGAACTGACTGCAAAATAAAGAAGTATACTTCTTTACATATATGTAAACATGTATTGTAGTGATGGCAGTATACTGTGTACATATACAGTATATGTACACACAGTATACTATGTACATATACATATATGTACACACAGTATACTATGTACATATACATATATGTACACACAGTATACTGTGTACATATACAGTATTTACCGGCAGTATACTGTGTACACATGTATATATATATACATATATACAATAAACAGCCATGACAACATGCAACCACATCACAGCCGACGTTACTAAAATACTCACTAGTCATTTACGCATACAGTCCAGCATCAGAACATCAACTACTTCCCTGTGCCATCACTCACATAGAAGCCAATAAATCCCACAAAACACTCACGTAAACACAGCTTAACAACGATTAAGATATAAGATAAGATCAAATCATAACTGAACACTATAAATCACTGACTTTGGAGCCTTTTCTACAGTTATCATCATGCTATCTTCAAATAAAAGTTTGCAGCTTGTAACACATCTGTCTCCCATCTGTCAATTACACGTAACTCACATGAACCTTTTTTCCACTTTAAAGATAAAAAATGTGATACACAAAGATCAGGATAAAAGTGCTGTACCTGTACAGTATGTATGTACAGTAAAAACATACTGCAACTTGTGGTACTTAAATTAACCTCTGATTTCTACAAAAACTAGCTTCATTTTTTCGTTTCTGGGATAAATGAAGTATTTTTGAAATAAATTGAACTGAATTAGATCTATTGCACGTGTAATCAGTATAAAGTACCTCTCAAGGACGTAGCACAAGATGGTAGGACTCAAATGCACGACGTAGCTCAGTTGTAACAGTAAAACCAGGTTTAATTCAGGCAAGGGTCAGTACACGGGTAAGCAGTCAAAATAGCAAAAAACGTGAGGCAAAAGGCAAGGTCAAAAAACAAGCAAGATTCAAAAATCCAAAAGGCAATGACTATGACAAAAATGCTGGTAAGTGGACTGTGAAGAACAACGAACTGGTAACGAGACAAGATACAGAGGGAAATATATGCACAGACTGATTGGGGGTGATTGGACACAGGTGTGGGAGAAACGGTCAGGGATCAGGTGCACACAGACCAGGAGGGAATATAATAGGGCAGACAGGAACCGAAGACACAGGTGAGTACTAGAAAATAAAACAGGAAGACCATACATAAAACATGAGGGACAAAATAAAATCCTAAACCCAAAACATGACAGTTCCTCTCAACAATGGACATCAATCAAGTAAAGCTTCGCCGCTGGAGGATGCTACGTCCACTCATGTTTAAACTCATGCCGCTTGTATCTCTGACGTCATTTACAATGGAAATGTTTGAATAAGGGTCATATGTAAAGTTTTAACTAACGTTAACCCAGATGCAGAAGTTTCCTCCTGCTGAAAATCACATCCATTGATAATCTCACAGCGACAGAAGCCTGTCAATGCCCAACAGTCACATCCTGGCGACTTCAAGGAGAAATAAAAAGGGAATCACTGAGATACTGAGGTTGGGCCTGATTGTCTGACGTGCAAAAAAACTTGTCTTAGTTCAAAATACGTTTAACCTTTTATTAACGAAAAAATAAGGTGAATTGATTCAATTCTGATAATGTGCTTGAACTTAGCAGCACTCAAATAATGTTGCGGTCAACAAAAAACACAGCAACCCAGCTCACCCCCCTAAATATAGGAAGGCCATCACTCATCTTACCACAATGGAACACAGTGAAGCAGTTTTAGGGCTGTGACCTAGGTTCTACCTCTGCAGATGTTGATATCCTTGTCGGTAACATTGAAGATTTGCTGCACTCGGCTTTAGATGCATGAATTCCCCACAATCCCTACTGTATCTGAGAAGCCAAAAGCCTTGGCAGGCTATACAACGCAAGCCTGAAAGACCAAGAACAGGTGAACAACTGTGCATTGATGTGTGACATCAATACAGGCCTAAAGGTAATTGACAACACCCAACTACCTGGGAATTTAAAAGCCTGGTGCTACCAGTTCGGTCCACTACCCAGCTGTTGTGGCCCCTGGGCTGTCTATGAGGTGCCCATCCCAACAGCAGAGAAGCTGGAGAGAAGATTCACAGCCCACGTCAAAAAGTGGCTTGGAATTCCAAGCTGCCACACCACCATTGGCCCATACGGAGATAGTGTTCTTAAGCTGCCCCTCACCAACTTTAAAGGGGAGTTCAAGTGTTCTAAAGCATGACTGCAGATGACCTTGAACAAATCCAATGATCCGATGATCAGTGAAAATGTACCGACCCTGGTGACTGGCCGCACGTGGAGACCAGCAAGAGCAGTGGAGGAGGCAACAGCAGCTCTCAAACAATGCAAACATTGTGGGGAACGTTCAGAAAGGAAAAGGAGGCCTTGGACTAACACCAGGCCGCCCAGCCTGGAGAAAAGCCACCGGTCCAGCACGGAGGAAGATGGTGATGGAGGAAGTGCGGCGTCAGGAGATGGCAAGATGGGCCAAGGCAGTCGCCCTCAGCAAATAGGGACTTGAGCTGGAGGGATGTATGGAAGCAAGGAGGCTGATCTTTGCCATCAGAGCCACAAATTACGTCCTTCCCACACCAACTAATCTCCAGCAGTGGTTTGGCGAAGGATCCTGGGTGCGTCCTGTGCTCCAAGCTAGCCTCCCTCTGGCACATACTCACCGGATGTAAAACCAGCCTTACCCAAGGTCGATACATTTGGGGCCACACATGTAATACCTCAACAACAATGTGGGCAAGTGTCTTTGTCTGAGAAGGGGCTACAGCTACCAGGAGCAACTCCACACCATCAGAGAGAAGCCAGTCGTGCCTAGCACATGACTGGAAGATGCTGGCAGACATTGGCAAACACCTGGTGTTCCCCTCAGAGATTTAAATTCAATTCTTCCCGCGAATCCTCTTCAAGTCCACCATTCACCGTTAATCCACCAGTCATTTCTATGTGCTTGCACAGGAATCAACATCTCATCATGTGTTTCTGGAATCTAGCAAAGATATTACAAATATCGACCCAAAGGTTTTGGACAACAGGAGTAACTGTTTAATTTTTGATAGAACACAAAGTGGATTTCACATCAATGTCTCTTTTCTGCACCTGTTTATATAAACAGTCGTTGTTTCGTCATGGACTGTTCAACTCTGTTGGGGACTGATGAAACATTCCAGCAGCTTGACCCCTGCAGGGACACAACGACGCCTTGCGGAGAATTCCAGCAGCGCTTGACCCCTGCAGGGACACAACAACACCTTGCAGATTGCTTTTGGCCTCATGTCCCCCTTAAGAAATAGACATGCAGGTTCCAGTTCCTGAAGACCCCTGCCGGGACATTGTCACGCAAGGTCCGGCATCTTGCATCCCTGCCGAGACTTCCAGCCCCCACAGAGACAGAACCATATATGGACTTCCTGATCCCTCAGGGGTGGTCCCAAAGCTTAAGGGTCACACCTTTGACTGGCTCTCACTGGGCTGGTTTATTCTTCTCATTGTTGATTGAACTTTTGTATAAAAACCCTTTGACCAAACCAATCTGGGTCGGCACACCAACTTCAGACTTGATCTGTGCTGGTCATGCCGGCTTACTGATTAAAAACTCTCTATACCACGAGCGGACTTCTAAACTGGTTTTTGATAAATTCCTCAACAGGACACAAACACCTGTACCATTGTATGATGCATGGAGGTATTTAAGAAATGCAGGAGAGTAATTCAGCCATCAGGGCTGGGAAACTGGTTCAGGCAGAAAAGCTTTCTAGTGAAATATACAAGTTCCCAAACAGAACAATGATACTTTCAATTTGACGAAGCAGCTGCAGTGATCGGGGAGAGAGATTTCCTCTCACCTCGCTTTAATTGTTGCTTCTCAGATATAATCGGTGTCAGAGTTTCAGCTTCTCACAGTTCGGTCAGATACTTCAAGTTCAGGACTGCTCAGCCGCACAAAGAAACATAAATGTAAGTATTTTGGATAATCGATAAAGATTTACTCACCAACAGTTTTTTGTTGATATAATTACGGAGCTTTTCTAGTTAACTTTGACCCTAACTGCTCAGTAATGGACCAAATCTTGTAGTAACCTGTGGTTCTGTAAGTGTTTAGTTGCTTCTGGACTTTTAAGAGATAAACGGAGGAGGGAGAGTGCAGTTAGTGACAGATACTGGTTGCTGGGTGGTTGTTGTCGTGTTTACGGCTGACAGGAACCAGTTCAGTTACAATATAAGGTGGAATATACTTGCAGACCCCTGAGAAAGTATGTATTTCTGACCTCTGTTATGACGCGCAGTTCCCAAGTAAGGTTCATTCACAACGCAGCTATGGCGCCATTATCCTGTGATGTATCAAGAGCATACTATTTACATTAGAGAGCATTCATTTGCGTTTTCACTTTCAGATATTGTCTGTGCTCTCTCAAAACTCTTCACAGTCACAAGTCCAGGTACTGACACTTCTGTCAGATCAAAGGTCACAAATGTTTTATAAAATGAGAAAGCATCAGTATGAACGTGTGAGTGAATTACAGGCTGAAATCTTTAATCAGAAAGTATCTGATGATCAAACATCTGCAGCTCCACAGAACATGTTCATGACTTCATCATTTTTCTCACTTTGAATGAGACATTGAACCCAAAGTCAAACAGATTTACAGAATAACGACGAATAAAATGAAACAGTTGCTGTAAATCCGTCAGTCCAGTTTTGCTGTTGTGACCAAAGTTGTCACATTAAGAAACAAGACGTCACCGCACACTTGTTTCAGGCCGCCTTTGTTATGAATGCCCCACCCAGACTGAGGTTATGTACTGTGGTCGAACAAGACTCAGACCGAGGGGATGGAGTCGAGCTAGCATGAATTGGTGTAACAGCGCCCTCTGGTGGATAGCAGGCAGCGGTAAATGAAACGAACACTGAATTGTGACATAAATATGGTTATAATGAGAATGAAGTAACCTCTGTTTCACAAGACATGAATGTGATTCTGATACATCAGACCCTGCTGGGTAAAACTGGAATAAAGACAATAAACACTGTTATCGTGGAAATCATGCGGTTTGGAAACACGTTTTCATGAACAGATTTAGTTTTATATCTGATCTTAAAAATTACAGTTTCTGTTTTTGGTTGTTTGGCAGAAAAAGTAAATTATAGGAAATTAAGTTCATCTGTTTCCGTTCGGGTTCAATGTCTCATTCAAAGTGAGAGAAATGATGAAGTCCTGAACATGTTCTGTGTGGGTGACTCTCCAGCTCTGTGTCCCTCACAGGGAGAAGATGATCTGCAGGATCCTGCTGCTCATCATCCTCACATCACATGTCTGTGGTCAGTTTAAACCTTCACTTTATTAACTTTAACACACTTTAACATCACTAACAGATCCATGACTCAGAGCTCTTAGTCCTTAGATCAATGTTTAGTTTACTTCATTTTTATCTATAAAATCGAGTTATAATTTAATAATAATAATAATAATAATAATAATAATAATAATAATAATAATAATAATAATAATAATAATAATAATACAAAAAACAATAGTTTTCCAAATATGGCATTGTGGCTGATAATAAGAGCTCTGACAGCTCTGATACCACACTCACATTTGACAGTTTCACATCAGGTCCTTCACTGGTTTAAAAGTACAAAAACTACAGAAATGTGTCAACATGCTCCTCTCTTTCCCTCTCTGTCTCCTCAGCAGCAACATTTGTAGTGAATGTGACACAGAGCTCCTATCAGACAGAGGAGAACCACAACATCACCCTGGAGTGGACCTTCACCCCCAAACCTGGAACCTCCTCCAGCCCTCCTAACATCTACTGTGACTTCACAAACCATCCGAAGATCCTCCTTGGGGTTTATTGCTTTCAGGGTGTTGACATCCTGAACTATCAACATGAACAGTTTGCAGGACGAGTCCAGAGCGACAGAGATGCTCTGAGAGAGGGACGACTAAGACTCCACATGTCCAGACTCAGGACTGAGGACTCAGGACAGTACTGGTGTAGACTGGACACAGAGTCTGGATGGGGGTCTGCCAGCTGTGAAGTCCTCGTCTCTGGTAAGTCCTCTCAGTAGAAGTTGATGAAACTGATGATTCTCACTGTTGGACTGACTGTGGTCTGAAAGTGGACCTGAGACACTGGAACCAACATTCACCACTGGAACATCCAGAGACTCTTTATCCAACATAATACAGATGTTGCTGCTGAATCTGTTCACATGTGAATGATTTTCACAGTTCTGATCACAAACTAGGATCTCACTAATGAGAGTTGACATTAAAACAGTATCTGTAGATACAGTAGTTGTAATGTAGTTGTTTGGTTTCCTCGGTCAGGTCATTATTACAACGCTGAACAATGAGTGGTGACTCTGCTGCCCCTAGAGGGCTGGAGGGGAATCAAACACTAACAAGTACTCTTACAGTTTACTGAGTTAAACATCACTGATAATCTTTCTTTCCTTTCTGGACAGCTGTTGAGTTCCAACCTCAGACACCAACTCTGGTCCCACACCCGAGTGACGGATGGACCGAATCCTGGTTTCTGCTGAGATTACTTCTAATAGTATCTCTGCTGTGTGTTTTTTTTGCACTTGTCATGCACATATGGAAAGGAGATATGGTCTTCAGAATGCGGCAAGATGCATTGGAATATTTCTCCCGACCTTCATCCAAGAACATGTGAACTGTCTCCAGAGATCCAGATGTCTGCAGCTGGCTGGGAGAGTTGCATGAGTTTATCAGTAAATCTCATCTAAACCATCACTGTGTTCCAGATGAACTTCTACCATTTGCAAATTCATCTCTGAGGGAGTCAGGCTCATCAAATGCTTTAGGTTTTTAATACTGTTTTCCAGCTTGGAATCAAGCACTTTTCAAGCACTTTCAATGTTCATTGTAAACTCTTCCAGAACTTTACTTGTTGTGGTAAATCACATATTTATGTTATATTTTATGTGAACATGTACCCAAAATAATTGTAAATTTCTTTGATATTTAAAACGCTATATAAGGGCGCTATATAAATCCAAGTCATTATTATTATTATTATTCATTATTATTAAAACATGCTCTGCTTTGAAGAATCAACAATTCTGTTTTATAAAATCAGGAAGATATGAAATTTTAAATGTGTCATTTGTTTGTCATGTGACTCGTCAACATCAAATAATTCTGTCACATTAATAAATCCAGCTGCTAAAACATCTGTCTTCTAGTTTGAGAGAAGACAACGTTAATATTTGATATTTACTGATTAACTTGGACGTTTATTAGCTTCCTGTCAGTCATCACCACCATCATCATCATCACCATCATCAAGGTTCAAATCAAATCTAAACCTAAATGTGATAATAAAACGTTCAAAGCCTCACCCTTAGTCTGAAACTCCCGAGCTGGAAATCAGAGAAGCCAGTTTTGTTAGTGGTAGTGTACCGACCCCCTGCTGGAGCTTATCTAGAGTTTCTGTCTGAATTTTCAGATTTCCTATCTGGTTTATTGATCAGATAAAGTCATCATAGTGGGTGACTTTAAAGGGGACCTATTATGAAAAACAAGTTTTTTCTTGCTTTAACATATATAAAGTGTAAATATTCTGAAGCTCTTCAGCATATGCCTAATAATAAAGCTCCGGGCCCGAATGGCTTTCCAGCCAAATTCTATAAGGAATTCTGGAGCATATTAGCACCAACATTTTATAAAATGATCCTAAATGTTAGGGAGAATAAAAGCTTACCCTTAAATATGAATTGTGCTAATATTAGTCTTTTATTAAAACCGGATAAGGATCCTTTGCTCCCATCGAGCTACCGCCCAATATCATTGATAAATGTAGATCTTAAAATAATCAGCAAAGCTCTTACCAAACGCACAGGAATCAACATCTCAGCATGTGTTTCTGGAATCTAACAAAGATATTACAAATATCGAACCAAAAGTTTTGGACAACAGGAGTAACTGTTTAATTTTTGATAGAACAGAAAGTGGATTTCACATCAATGTCTCTTTTCTGCACCTGTTTATATAAACAGTCGTTGTTTCGTCATGGACTGTTCAACTCTGTTGGGGACACAAACACCTGTACCATTGTATGATGCACGGAGGTATTTAAGAAATGCAGGAGAGTAATTCAGCCATCAGGGCTGGGAAACTGGTTCAGGCAGAAAAGCTTACTAGTGAAATATACAAGTTCCCAAACAGAACAATGATACTTTCAGTTTGACGAAGCAGCTGCAGTGATTGGAGAGAGAGATTTACTTTCACTTCGCTGTAATCGTTGCTTCTCAGAATTAAACGGTGTCAGAGTTTCAGCTTCTCACAGTTTGGTCAGATACTTCAAGTTCAGGACTGCTCAGCCGCACAAGGAAACATAAATGTACAGTGGGGAGAACAAGTATTTGATACACTGCCGATTTTGCAGGTTTTCCCACTTGAAAAGCATGTAGAAGTCTGTAATTTTTATCATAGGTACTCTTCAACTGTGAGTGATGGAATCTAAAAAAAAAATCCAGAAAATCACATTGTATGATTTTTAAGTAATTAATTTGCATTTTATTGCATGACATAAGTATTTGATACATCAGAAAAACAGAACTTAATATTTGGTACAGAAACCTTTGTTTGCAATTACAGAGATCAGACGTTTCCTGTAGTTCTTGACCAGGTTTGCACACACTGCAGCAGGGATTTTGGCCCACTCCTCCATACAGATCTTCTCCAGATCCTTCAGGTTTCGGGGCTGTCGCTGGGCAATACGGACTTTCAGCTCCGTCCAAAGATTTTCTATTGGGTTCAGGTCTGGAGACTGGCTAGGCCACTCCAGGACCTTGAAATGCTTCTTACGGAGCCACTCCTTAGTTGCCCTGACTGTGTGTTTCGGGTCGTTGTCATGCTGGAAGACCCAGCCACGACCCATCTTCAATGCTCTTACTGAGGGAAGGAGGTTGTTGGCCAAGATCTCGCGATACATGGCCCCATCCATCCTCCCCTCAATACGGTGCAGTCGTCCTGTCCCCTTTGCAGAAAAGCTGGTCCATGATGGTCCATGATGGTCCATGATGGTTCATGATGGTCCATGATGGTCCACGATGGCCCATGATGGTCCATGATGGTCCATGAATGTCCACGATGGTCCACGATGGTCTATGATGGTCCATGATGGTCCATGATGGTCCATGGTGGTCCATGATGGTTCATGATGGTTCACCACTGCACTGCTGCTTCTCTTTACTACTGATTTTCCAATCACTGATGGTTCATCCTGGACCTTCCGTGTGTCATCAGCACGTCGGACAATTTTAACAACATTTTAATCGTCTCATCGGCCTCCGTTGTTCTTTCACTTCATGCAGACCGATAATTTGATCCTTCACAAATCACCTGGATGTCTTCATCAACTCAGCTCGTTGTTTTCTTCTTCAGGGAAAAAACCTACCAAAGGGAAGAAAGAGAGCCCCGATAGCCGGGAGGGATGTGCAGAGGAAGAGGAGGTGGAGGAAGCACGCAGCCATGGTAACCGTCAGATGCATCATCATTTGGAAGATGATAACGTAACCAGGGATGGAAATTGATAAGATTTTTACGATTACAATTCCATTTTCTATTCTTCTTAACGATTCGGTTCTTTATCGATTCCCTTATCAATTCTCATTTGGAAAAAAAGGACGACAATGAGGCAAATGGCGCTAATATGATATGCAGCGTTCGTTAGTTAATTAGTTACCAGCAATATTATTAGCTAAGGACTAGCTAACGTTGCTGCTGCTGCTGCTGGGCTGAGAATTACTGACATCAATCCGGAGTGGATCAAAAACGCGACATTCATTGATTATTATTGCATATTGTGTACACAAATTTTTTTGCATGTTGGTAGTATTTCCTCCCTTTGATGAAATATTCACTCAGCAAGTATTTCAAGTTGCCCTGTTGTCTCTTTTTTACTGAAATGTAACCAGACCATTGAGCATTTGTATTGCTTGAGCGCCATGTTTACTATTGACTGCTGGCTTACGCAACGTGTGTAATGACATCGTTTGTTCCCACTGGAATCGAAAAAGGAAATTTTGCAAACGATTCCAAGGAATTGAAACACTGGGAATGGTTCTCGATTCCCATCCTTAAACGTAACGGTTCTTGGCGGGTGTTTGGCGGTTCCATGATCCCTCTGTCTTCCTGTCAGGTTCTGACGTCCAGGAGACGGAGCTCGGGGAACCGGAGGTGAAGCGATCCCATCAGTCTCCGGCCGCCGCCACTGATCTGAATCTGCCTCCTTTCAATCCCAGAACACCCCTGGGTGAGGACCCGCCCCCTGGTGGCTGCAGATTCACACGCCGTCCCCCCCATGTTCATGTTTAGTTACATTTATTAACGGAGAGCCCCTTGAGATGAATCATCTCGTTTTCGAGGGGGTCCAACATAAAACATACAACACAGTACAAAACACTCACGTACAACATACATAATACATAAGGCTCTCACACACAAACCACATCTGAAGAGCACAAGTAAATACTGCATATAACACAGTAATAACAAGAACAACCATAATAATAATAGTCATTGTCATCATCATTATTATACAATATATGAAAAAATAGATACATTATGTACAAAAAAAAGAAAAAAAAATTACTCAAATGAGAAGGCAATACCAATAGAGCAGGGGTCAGCGACCCGCGGCTCTTTAGCGCCGCCCTAGTGGCTGCTGGAGCTTTTTCAAAAATGTTTGACCTTTTTTTTCCTCTTTTTCTTTTTTTCCTTTTTTTGTTCTTTTCTTTTTTTCCCTTTTTTCTTTTTTTTCTCTTCCTTCTTTTTTCCTTTTTTTCTCTTTTTTTCTTCCTTTTTCCTTTTCTTTTTAATCTCGACATTTCAACTTTTTTCTTGACATTTCAACTTTTTTCTCGACATTTAAACTTTTTTCTTGACATTTCGACTTTTTTCTTCAACATTTCAAATGTTTT
Source organism: Cololabis saira (assembly GCF_033807715.1). Taxonomy (NCBI): domain Eukaryota; kingdom Metazoa; phylum Chordata; class Actinopteri; order Beloniformes; family Belonidae; genus Cololabis; species Cololabis saira. The sequence goes on along the minus strand of NC_084606.1, from coordinate 8,636,059 downwards.
CTCAACATATCGACTTTTTTCTCGACATTTCGAATTTTTTCTCGACATTTCGAATTTTTTCTCGACATTTCAAATTATTTCTCAACATTTCGACTTTTTTCTCGACATTTTGAATTTTTTCTCGTCATTTCGACTTTTTTCTCGAGATTTTGAAATTTTTCTCAACATTTCGACTTTTTTCTCGACATTTTGAATTTTTTCTCAACATTTCGACTTTTTTCTCGAAGTGCATAATGAAAAAAAAAATCTTCCCCCAGTTATAACTAATATAGATACATGCAGCATGTGTTGGGTTCATTCTATTTGTCTACTCTATTTGTTTTTTGTGTTTTTGGTCCAATATGGCTCTTTCAACATTTTGGGTTGCTGACCCCTGGTCTAGAGGCAACTACATGGTTTATTGAGGTTGGAAAATAGTGAGTTTTTAAAGAGATGTAATGAATTGAGTTCTCTTATATTGATGGGTAGGTTGTTCTAATCTGATGGGGCCTTGAACTTAAAAGCACGTCTACCAATTTCTTTAAACGTCAAAGGAACGAAAAAGAAGGGTTGCTGAGTGTTTCTGAGGATGTATATGGAATCAGATATTGTTTTAGGTAGGATGGATAACTAAAGTGGATACATTTGAATATGAGTTGGAGCCATGGATCTATTATAAAACTGGATGGGACGTCAAAAATGGCCGCCCATTCATTTCAATGTATTCTGCTCAGCCAGCGCATCCGCTGAAAAAATCTCTGACTTCCGGGTTTACTTCCGCGTTATGCGGCCCAAAGAGCATGCGCAGTTGAATCACCTCCCATGATGCTCTGGGGCCTCCCATCATGCCCCGGGGCAATGACGCGAGTATTAATATAATATGTATTAATATAATATCTTAATTAATGTATATTATTACATGTATAGTATTACATATATTATTAATGTATTAATATAATATAATTATATAATATATATTAATATAAACATCCGTGGAATGCACGGACACGGCTGTGACGTCAGCCGTGACGTCACGCCCAGAAAGAGACTTTTCTTTGACTTTTCTGGCCGTTATAAAACATTTTTGACGGATATAAAGTCCATGACTTAAAAATATAGAATACAAAGATTAGTAATTGCCGGTGATTACAGCTGGAGGTTCCTGTGAACAGTTTTAGAGGCTTCTCTTTTACTATTGCGGTCTATGGGAAAAAAGCTTTCTGGGCCGCACGGGATTTTTGGTTGCAGTACCGCGGTTGGCCACTGGAAAAAATCGGCGCGCCTTCTGAGTGGGAGACCCGGGGGCTGGTTGGAGCCAGTGGTGTTGTCTTCTTGAGCTGATTAAACCAGTTTAATGATTGATACATGGAGCAGTGGTGAGTTTGGTTTGGGCACCGTAAGACAAATCTAAAGAGATTGTTGTAAATGACATTGAGGGGTTGAAGATGTGATTCATAAGTGTTCTGGTAGACAACATCAGCATAATCTAAAATAGGTAATAACAGTTGTGTGAATTATTTTCCTTGTTTGTAGAGTGAAACAACATGTTTCTGCTCCCCTCCAGGTCGTGAGTTCCTGGTTCCCAGATGGGGGTTCTTCTGTAAGATCTGCTCGGTTCCCTACCTGAAGGACGACGCGGCGGAGGACCGGCACTGCCGCAGCCAGGAGCACCAGGAGAACCTGCAGGTGCCCGAACACGCCAGCGTCAACGCTCAAATCCACCCACCTGCTCCTTTTCTTCAAGTTTCTCTTCTGCTTTTCAGAAATATTATCAGAAATCTTCACGAACGGCAACACAGAACTCTCCGGGTTCTGCTTGTGACTGACGGACCGGACCGTTGCATCCCCAGCGCCGTGACGGAGCGGCCTGCCGCCCCCGAGCAGCCGTCCCTCACCTCAGTGCTTCCATTCCTCCGACAGCCGTCTGTACTTTTACACTCCATTTGCTGCTAACTCCTTTTTTTGTGGGGGGAGGGGGGGTCTTTACCTAACTATCAAAGTTGTACAATCATGTGAAAGTTATGTTATGAGATGTTTTTCTTTGAAAATGTTATCAAAATCGAGTCGTCTGGAGTTTCCTCTGACCTTTACGTTGGCCAGTGACTTTCCGTCTTTTATTAAAGGAACGTCACATGAATTGTTTTTGTGTTTCTTGTCTGTACAACCTTTAAATGCAAAGTATTTTCCAGTAAAAATAAATGTTGTTTTTTTTAATATCTTTTCAAGTTAAAATTGTGTGGCATGTTTTTCGGGGTGACGGGGGGTTCATTGAAAGGAAAGTTCCAGAAATATGTTACTGGGATGTTCCATTAGGTCCTGATGGTGAAATATGAACATCTCTGTTCACTTTGATGGACGTAAACGAATTGGACCCCCCCCTCGTCTCAGTATCCCACATTTGTCGCGTGTCAATGAGGCCAAGGCCCCGGACAAAATAATCTAAGATGGGCCCCCCTGCGCCCGGATCTCTCCTTCTCCTCTTCCTCTCCTCTCCCTCTGCTCTTCAGGTTTTTATACAAGCTAATGGACATTAACATTAGAGCTAGCCAGTTACGAGTTACAAGGTTGGTAAACGTTGGCTGCGCTGTTTCTTACCTTGCTCTACGCTGACTTTATTAATTCCAGCTTCACCGTCACCACCTTTTTAAAATATTTGTGTAGAGAATCTCTGAGGCCTCTATTTTCTTCTTCTCCTCTTTTTTTCTTCTTTTCTGAGCACCGGACTTGTGCTGATCGGACATTTTGACCATTCTAATGGTTGAATTAAATGATAACATCAAATTTTGATCAGCGGCCAAACCATTTTTCTGTTGGGGTGGGGGGGTTCTTGACCACTATTTCAAGGACAATTAGGAAGAAAACAAATAAGCTTTTATGTAACTCAAATACTACATATTTTTTCCACAAATAGGCATATTTTGAAACAATGAAATAAAAAATAAAAATTAATGAGGGCCCAGTTCTGAAGAAGTTACTCAATCCAAGGAAGTCGTTTCCAGAAAACTCAAAAGAAAACTAAAAAAAAAAAATAGAAAGAAACATTAGTCTCACCATCAAATGGGATTTCTGAGCCAGTAAAGATCAACAAAACAGAATCATTATCCAAACAACAAAACAAGAACACTGACAATGCAATCTCAGATCATCACCAATGTGAGGATGTTGAAGAATATAATCAACATCAGGAGATCATCAAAAAGGACCTCATTATTCCAGGTGAGCGGGCTCTACAACTGGATATCCCAAACCTAGAAGATGTCATCACTTCAAGTGACGACTTCAAAACAGAAAAGAAGCCATCTTTATAGAGACTGTTGAAAAGATTCCTCACTCCCGCAAGTAGACGCCGATACAGGATCAGGATAATATCAAGAAGACACAAGCTGGAATTGTGAACTATACTATATTTGTAATCTGTTTTTTTTGTATGCACTGAAATGATTTGTCTGAGTCGTTGCAACACGTGTGTTTGCCGATGTTTCCACATGTTACCATAAAAGAGGGCTAGTGGCGCAATGGATAACGCGTCTGAGTACGGATCAGAAGATTCTAGGTTAAACTCCTGGCTAACTCAAAAAATACTAATATTTAATATTCTCCCAGTCACAACCTTGGTAGTGTACACGTTTCTTCTTCTCTGTCATTTATTTATTTACTTGCTTTTCTCATTTGTCTCTGTGTATGCCCGGAAACGTACACTTCAAAGGTGCCGCAGGATAGGCCGTCTTCCATAATGTTTCCAAAGCTGCCCCCGGCTCATGCTTATGTTTGTCTTTCAGTGTTGGGGGTAACGCGTTACAAAAGTAACGCAATTACAGTAATGTATTACTATTTACTGTAACGCAGTAATATAACGCATTACTTATACATTTTCGGTAATATTTTACTTGTTACAATCTAAGTAACGCGCGTTACAACGCATTTGAACCCGTTTAGCTGTTGTTTTTTAAAGAATTCACCAACACCGCGTCCGCGAGACATCCCAACAACAGAAAAAAGCGTTGGGAACGCGGCGGAACGTAGCGCCGCTGGACACTGTTTGTGTGGGGACTGTTCAGTGAGCAGAGCCGGCAGGGAAAAGTCAACAGTGCGGCGTGTCCGCGTGTAACTTAAATCTACCATGGTCTCAGCGATAGGGCTCGGCCAAGTGAGGCTTTATTAATATATGGGCTTTATACATTTATTAAATATATATGAGCGCGGAGTCGGCGAGGAGCTGCGCGCGGCGAGGAGCCCGAGCCGGGCTCACAGTCAGTCGCGCTGTGAGAGCGGATTTATGGTTCCGCGTTAAATCGACGCAGAGCTTTCGCCGTAGGGTACGCAGTAGTTCGCGTAACCCACGGCGTATGGCCTGCGTTGGTGTAACGCGGAACCATAAATCAGCCTTAAACCACACCTGCTGCCCATCAGGAGGAGAGGTTAAAACAGCTGCGAGTTGATTGCTGGTTCGTTTTGTTAACTCTGAGAGCTTTATTGGTTTGTTTGTTAGCTTGCTGGTGTTTTTTTTCTCTCTGGGAGTTATTTATGAAGAAGTTCTGAGTTCCGTGTGAGCAGTATTCGAGTTGAGGGGGGGTGAGGGGTGATGTGATGGCACCCCCCCTGAAATAAAAACGGTCCAAATCATCCCCCCCTGAAATAAAAACGGTCCAAATCATCCCCCCCTGAAATAAAAACGGTCCAAATCATCCCCCCTGAAATAAAAACGGTCCAAATCATCCCTGAAATAAAAACGGTCCAAATCAACCCCCCCTGAAATAAAAACGGTCCAAATCATCCCCCCTGAAATAAAAACGGTCCAAATCACCCCCCCTGAAATAAAAACGGTCCAAATCATCCCCCCTGAAATAAAAACGGTCCAAATCATCCCCCCTGAAATAAAAACGGTCCAAATCACCCCCCCCTGAAATAAAAACGGTCCAAATCATCCCCCCCTGAAATAAAAACGGTCCAAATCATCCCCCCTGAAATAAAAACGGTCCAAATCATCCCTGAAATAAAAACGGTCCAAATCAACCCCCCCTGAAATAAAAACAGTCCAAATCACCCCCCCCTGAAATAAAAACAGTCCAAATCATCCCCCCCTGAAATAAAAACGGTCCAAATCATCCCCCCTGAAATAAAAACGGTCCAAATCATCCCCCCTGTAAAACTGCCATCCCTCCTTTCCATCCCTTATGTCATTTCATCAATGAATGTGGTTTTACTGCTATTTCAACATTTAGAGTCATCACCAGAAAAATAACACCAGAAAAATAACTTATTTGACAATTTTCACTTGAAATAAGTAGAAAAATCTGCCAGTGGGACAAGATTTATCTTTTTTTGCTATTTTGTTGAAAGTAACTCAAAAGTAATACACAAGTAGTGTAACGCATTACAATTCAGATATAGTAATATTGTAATGTAACTAATTACTTTCAAATGACAGTAACTAGTAATATATAATGTATTATATTTTGGATGTAACTTCATGGGACCTCTTTTATTCATTCTCTTCCTTCCTCATATCTCATTCGAGGCAAATGCCCTTACCTGACGACAGGGGCGGCACACCTCCGCACACTCTTCTTCCAACCTCACACCGTGTTCACTGACATAACTGCAGAAACCGAGCACATATCTAAAGCTGGGTACATGTACCCTTTCAAGCTGTGATCGTATAGTGGTGAGTACTCTGCGTTGTGGCCGCAGCAACCCCGGTTCGAATCCGGGTCACAGCAACCCTGTGGCAGCCAGAGTGCTTCGAAGATTTTTGGAAAAAGAAAGAAAAGGTGCCACGGCCACAACAAAATCCACTAGGGTGTTTGGATCAGATTTTCACACCATTCACACTTCAATTGATTGGGGTGGGGAGGGGGCGTGCTACGGCCCGGACACTTAGCCAAGGACAATGCACTCTGCCAGTGGTAAGGAGCCGGCAAAATAAGGGAGACAATAATTCATTTAAATGTTTCCTTTTCCCAGTTTTAGGCTTTGGTAGAAGAATACACAAGTCATGGAGCTGTCAACATGCATCCTCCTTCGATAACGCACTAACATTGTAAATAATTCTTCAATCCCATGATGTACACAGTATCTGGTTCAATGTTAAAACTGGAACTCAAGACGAGGAACAATGTGGTTGTGCATATCTAAAACAGGAGTTATTCATATTACATTTTTGTATATATTTAGAATGTTCATTACCTATATCAAATCAAATCAAACTGTATTTATATAGTACTTTTCATACTCAATAGCACAAAGTTCAGGTTATTGTACATTTTATTGTAAATGTCAGTCATTAAAACCCAAAACATATGACTAAACATATGCCATTTCTTTCCTGGGACAAGTCATGTTTTGAATACATGCAATAATCATATAGATCATTTTCCATCCTAAACTGAGTTGTCTCTAAATAGAATTTCTACTCATAGGAAGTACAAATATCAATGTTGCAGTCCACTATTAGTATGTTACCTAGACTCAGCTTATACTGAAACTTTTATTCAATACATTCAGTCTATACTTAAACTTTTGAGCGAAATATACTTAAGTAGGACAATGTATAAAAATATTTGTGTCTTATGTATACTTAGCTTGTAGTTGTACATTTATTCTTGATAGTAGCCTTTTATACACTTTTATACCAAAATATAAGATTATTCTCATCTGACCCCCCGCCCCCCAAATCCATCCATCCACAAATGGATGGATAGATGGATAGATAGATGGAGGTATATTACCCTGAAACTGAGAAATAGCTCAGTTAAGGAGCCCTCGTTGGTCTGGAGAGACCTCCAGTATATCACCATCTACAGGAGAACCCCCCCTTTAGAGAGCATTCAACTGCAGATGAGCTGAACTGCTTCTCCTGCCGGTCTGAAAGAACCTCCTTCACACCTCCCACCAACACAATAGGACGACACCATCTCCTGCTGGCCCACACCGTCCCATCAGAACCCCCAATTCACTCAACACTTGTCGGCTCTTTCACGACCAGATGATGTTCCTCCCAAAGAACAAGATGGAACCACCTGAAATTTACCATTTCATCAAAAGCTAAAGACGTTCTCTTCAAAACAATGACCCACATCTGCCAATATATAGAATTAATGCACCTTAAGCTCAGTATTGATCTAAATGGATATAATAGTAGTAAAAGTGGAATCAAAACTCAGGGAAAACTTTATTTTCTTGATAGTAAAAGTAGAATATAAACTAGTAAAAGTGGAATCAAAACTCAGAGACGACTTAATTTCTTTCTTCAATTGTTTCTGCTTTATTTTGGGAAGTATTTTACCACCGGTAGGATCATAATTTGTTGCTGTCAACTTTAAACTGTAATAATATCCACTTATTCACCTTTACAAAGAACTCAAAACTGGAATTTCTGTTGAATAATGTCGTAATTTTGGATAAATATATTTTATAAAGGTGTAAATTAATGATTATTTACAACGCTACTTTGTATATTATTTCAACATTTGATGTTAATATGTAACATATTAACATCAAATGTTGAAATGAAATAATACATATTATATGTTGTGTTTGTCTGTGAGGTTTATTTAACTGCTAAAGGTTCAAAGGCTTTTGGTAACTGCTTATACATTTTGTCTGGACTATAAAGTTTTAAAAAGGGGATTTTTTTGCGGAACCAGAACTGTAGAAATGTCTTTGGTTTTTATTTTATTTTTTTAAGTGTAGACAATGAAACTATACTGACATGAAATAAAGTGACTCTTTCATGCGACAACAACATAACAGTTAATTTATTTGTAATTTACGACGAGAAAAGTTTGAATTTTGGCGGGAACTTTTTTTTTTTTTTTTTTTTTTAATTTTAGCGGGAACTTGCTGCGGGAGAAGAAAGGGCGTGGCGTCACTTCCGGTGACGGCGCGGCGCTTATAAACCCCGCAGGTCGGGGATTCGAGCCCAGTGATGTAAAGCGGACTGACGGACTCGCAGCTCTCTGAACTAAAACGAACTTTTTGAGGAGAAATGTCGGAGAAAAGAGTCAAAGTGGACGGAGAAATGATCTGTTGTTCCATCTGTCTGGATCTACTGAAGGATCCGGGGACGATTCCCTGTGGACACAACTACTGCATGGACTGTATTAAAACCCACTGGGATGGAGAGGATGGGAGGGGAACCCACAGCTGTCCTCTGTGCAGGAAGACCTTCACGCCCAGACCCGCCCTGGTGAGAAACAGCATGTTAGCAGAGTTAGTGGAGGAGATGAAGAAGACTGGACTCCAAGCTGATCTCTGCTATGCTGGACCTGAAGATGTGACCTGTGATGTCTGCACTGGGAGGAAGGTGAAAGCTGTCCAGTCCTGTCTGGTCTGTCTGGCCTCTTACTGTGAGAAACATCTCCAACCTCACTATGATGCTCCTGCTTTTCAAAAACACCAGCTGGTGGATCCCTCCAAGAAGCTCCAGGAGAACATCTGCTCTCTCCACCATGAGGTGATGAAGATCTTCTGTCGTACCGATCAGCAGAGTATCTGTTATCTGTGTGCAATGGATGAACATAAAGGTCATGAAACAGTTGCAGCTGCAGCAGAAAGATGTGAGAAGCAGAAGGAGCGGGAGGTGAGACGACAACAAATCCAGCAGAGAATCCAGGACCGAGAGAAAGACGTGGAGCTGCTTCAGCAGGAGGTGATTTTGATTTGATTTATTTATTCAGCACTGTATGAAAAACAGAACAAGTAACATACAAATGTAAAAAAGATATTGGTAATAAGCTCGCTGAGGCAAAAAGCCCAAGGGGCTTAAATACGAGGCCTCTACCTGTAAAATACAGCAAAAGATTGTACAAAGATTTAAAACGTGCAGAATACATGATTGCAGTCTAAAAACAAAGACAAAGCAAAAAAACAGAAGTATATAGATTTAGATATTTTTTTACAGACATGGTTGATGTGGTTTCTCCAGCTTAAACGGTCATGGATAATTACGCCAAGGAAGGTTGTTGATGTAACCTGAGTGAGCGGGTCATCTCCTATAGACAGGCCGCTGTTAGATTTACAATATATTTTATTTTTTGATGTAAATATAATAAAATTTGATTTTTTTTTTTATATTCAGTGATAGTTTGTTAAGTTCAAACCATTTTGAAATGTTTTCTAAATCATAGTTACCCTTTCCCATTAGAGATGAAAAATCATTATGTGAAATAAATAAGTTTGTATCATCGGCATAAAGTACAGGAAAGAAGGAGGACAAGGCTGCGGCCAAATCATTTATATAAATCTAAAATACCAGGGGCCCGAGTATAGACCCCTGGGGGACCCCGCATTTTCTGATTCTCTGATGATTTACCATCAATGATAACAAATTGCTGATGGTTATGAATATAATTGAAAAGCCACACATGAGTGATTCCAGCAAATCCATAGTGTAGTAATTTTTGAAGGAGAATATCAAAATTAACTGTGTCAAAAGCTTTGGATAAATCAAGAAAGATTCCCAAAGCGTATTCATTATTATTGATTGCAGTGTGAATTTTATCAACCAATTGAAGTAAAGCCATTTCTGTAGAATGATGTTTCCTAAATCCATATTGGTGTTGTTTACACAGGTGGAGGACATCAACGTCTCTGCTGATAAAGCAGTGGAGGACAGTGAGAAGACCTTCAACGAGGTGATCCGTCTCCTCCAGAAAAGCAGCTCTGATGTGAAGCAGCAGGTCAGATCCCAGCAGGAACATGAAGTGAGTCGAGTCAAAGATCTTCAGGAGAAACTGCAGCAGGAGATCACTGACCTGAAGAGGAGAGAAGCTGAGCTGGAGAAGCTCTCACACACAGAGGACCACAACCAGTTCCTCCACAACTACCCCTCACCGTCACCCCTCAGTGGCTCCACACTCTCATCCAGCATCCAGATTCGTCCTCTCAGGTACTTTGAGGACGTGACAGCAGCTGTGTCAGAGACCAGAGAGAAACTACAGGACCTTCTGAGAGAGACGTGGACAAACATCTCACTGTCAGTGGCTGAAGTAGATGTTTTACTGTCGGAACCAGAACCAAAGACCAGAGATGGATTCTTGAAACATTCTCAAGACATCACTCTGGATCCAAACACAGCTCACAAACATCTGTTTATATCTGATGCCAACAGAAAAGTGACTTTAATGAAAAAAGAACTGTCTTATTGTGATAATCCAGGCAGATTCACTAATTGGTGGCAAGTGCTGAGTAAGCAGAGTATGAGTGGACGGTGTTACTGGGAGGTGGAGGTGAGAGGAGAAGCAGTTTGTGTTGCAGTGGCGTACAAGAACATCAGCAGAGCGGGGAACCTGCAAGGTTGTGGGTTTGGATATAACCAGGAATCTTGGGCGTTACAATGTTACACAGACGGTTACACACTGCGGTACAACAACATTAAAACTCCTGTTTCAGGTCCTCCTTCCTCCAGAGTTGGAGTGTACCTGGACCACGGAGCTGGTCTTCTGTCCTTCTACACTGTCTCTGAGACCATGACCCTCCTCCACAGAGTCCAGACCACATTCACCCAGCCGCTCCACGCTGGACTCTGGCTTTCATATCGTGGAGCGTCTGTTGAGGTCGTGAAGTTGAAGTAGACGGAAGTTATTCCAGAAACAACTGCTCGACATGTGGACTTTAGTTTCAGTTCATCTTTATGTTTGAGTTTGTTTTGGTGGCTCCTTCCTGTGTCTCCGTGGAGGTTTTCTCTGTCCAGGATTATTTTTTCACCCACGGAGAATTGTGTTATTTTCTGTAATATGTCAACATACTGAAACTTTATGACCGTTAAAGATGAATAAAGCTGCTTATTTTGATCCTCAGTCTCATTGTATTATCTATAAATATCTTCTAATTATCTGGGGAGAAAAGGATTATATTGCTGCCAACAGTGTTATTAATAAAGAGTTGTTAATAATTATCTTACGATAATTATTAATAAAGATTACTTATAAAAATGAATGAATCAAAGCGGGGCACCACCTGACTTATCAGTGACTACGTTTACTTGCAGTCGATAACCCTTTTCTAACCCGAAAATTAGCAATAACCTGGTTTTGCACGGCCATGTAAACACCAAAAACCCCTTTGAATAACCGGAATTTGCTCATATTCAGGTTTTTAATAACCCCTAATTTAATATTACCCCTGTACTCCTTTTCTAACCCGAATATTTGGTCATGTAAACGCCTAACGGGATATCCCCATCACAAGGAACAGGAAATTGTTTTCTGCGCATGTTCTTTTCACAAGGAATCTTGCTCTTTTGAGTCCATGAAGATCTTATAAACATGGCGAAACGCAAGCCCAGGAGGAGACTAATCACTTCATAAATGTAATGAAGGATATGAACATGCCATTCTGTGGGGGGTGCTGAGTGAGTATGGAGTCCGGGGCCCTCTATTAAGGGCTGTCCGGTCTCTGTATGATCGGAGCAGGAGTCTGGTTCGCATTGCCGGCAATAAGTCAGACTTGTTCCCGGTGCATGTTGGACTCCGTCAGGGCTGCCCTTTGTCACCGGTCCTGTTCCTAATTTTTATGGACAGGATTTCTAGGCGCAGCCAGGGGCCGGAGGGGATCCGGTTTGGGAACCTCAGGATTTCATTTCTGCTTTTTGCAGATGATGTCCTGTTGGCTTCATCAGACCGGGACCTCCAGCATGTGCTGGGGCGGTTTGCGGCCGAGTGCGACGCGGCAGGGATGAGAATCAGCACCTCCAAGACCGAGGCCATGGTTCTCCATTGGAAAAGTGTGGCATGCCTTCTCCGGGTGGGTGGAGAAGTCCTGCGTCAGGTTTAGGAGTTCAAGTATCTCGGGATCTTGTTCACGAGTGAGGGAACAATGGAGCGTGAGATTGACAGGCGGATCGGTGCAGCGTCCACAGTTATGCGGTCGATGTACTGGACCGTCGTGGTGAAGAAGGAGCTGAGTCGAAAGGCGAAGCTCTCGATTTACCGGTCAATCTACGCCCCTACCCTCACCTATGGTCATGAACTTTGGGTAGTGACCGAAAGGACGAGATCGCGGATACAAGCAGCCGAGATGAGTTTCCTCCGCAGGGTGGCTGGACGCTCCCTTAGAGATAGGGTGAGGAGTTCGGTCACCCGGGAGGAGCTCGGAGTCGAGCCGCTGCTCCTTCACATTGAGAGGAGTCAGCTGAGGTGGCTTGGGCATCTGTATCCTGGACCCGGGAACGGATAAAGCGGGAGAAGATGAGTGAGTGAGTGAGTGAGATATGAACATTTTGGCATTTGTAGACGGTAGAAAATACTGGGATAAGTAAATTTACAAAAAGGTGAGCGAAAAGTTACGCAAAGCAGGATTTGTACGAACGCCAGACCAGATCAAGCACTGCTGGAAGATGCTGAAAAAGGCGACTTCTACTGGGCTGTTCATTATCCGCCGTGCTGCTGTTATTGTTGTTGTTTTGGATTTGGATACAGGAAGAAGAAGCGGAAATGACGGGAATTGCAACATGACGTTCTCCGTGCGTCGCTGGTTTGATCCAGATATCCCAAATGATTAATTACCATGTATACAGGGATAACCCTGTTTGCTCACGCATGGAAAAAGATTATTCCCAATGTTTCAGTAACCGGAATATTGACCTTAACCCCAATTTTGACTGCATGTAAACGTAGTCAGTGAAGGAGGTTAAATGACTGTCCTGGAGAAGCTCCAGCACCAGTTCTAAGCCAACGACTCTGCGTCTGTCTGGAAAGGGCTCAGGCAGACCCCCAACTACAAGCCTAAACCCCCTCCATCAACGACCGACGCCTAGCCAACGACCTGAACGAGTTAAGATAAGATGAAGATAAGATGAATCTTTATTGTCTCCCTTAGGAGAAATTTGTCTTGGACACGAGAGGCACAGGCGACAATCACACTCCAACAAACATAGAAACACAACCCCGAAGACTTTACCCACACATAAAATCAAACCACACTATGGTTAACCCACATCAGTTTCCACGCCCAGTTCCCAGAAAACCTATTACACACTACCCCTGAGTAGAAGAAAAAATGATGCACAGAGCCCGACTGAACTTATTGCACAGATGTCCACATTATTGCACAAATGACCTACGCAAGAGAACCTACACATTATTGCAGAGCCCGACTGAACATATTGCACAAATGTCCACATTATTGCACTGACCTACACAAGAGAAACCTACACATTATTGCACATTTCTTTCCTCACGTCACTCCCAATCACACACACACACACACACACACACACACACACACACACACACACACACACACACACACACACACACACACACACACACACACACACACACACACACACACACACACACACACACAGGCACACAGGCACACACAGGCACACACAGTTCATCTCCTACTGTTCAGTAATTTGATTGATAGTGGGACAAATAAAATTTATACCTGTTCAATTTACACATGGGTTGCCTGAATCTTACAGGATGTAGTATGACCCTCAGTGACTTTTTGGCCTTGCTTCATCACTGTCTGCTCAAAAATCTCCTGGAGAGAGGATGGGGGCAGCAGACCGATTATTTTTCCTGCCCTTTGTAATACTTAGACTTTTAGATTTACATTTTACACAGCATAACGTTTTTGTGATGATGATGATGATGATGATGATGATGATGATGATGATGATGATGATGATGATGATGATGATTAGAAGACTATCGCTTTCAACATCCATATGAATGTTAAAGGGGACCTATTATGAAAAACAGGTTTTTTTTTGCTTTACTGTAACATATATAAAGTGGTCTCCCCTCAGCCTGCCAACTCAGAGAAGGAGGAAAGCAACCAAATTCTGCAGTGTCTGTACAGCCGCCCGGATGAGCCGTCCAGTGTGATGTGGCTTCTACGAGCCGTTCAGATTCTGCTCCCGTCGTTACGTAACCAAAATGCAAACCACGCCCACAACTATAACACCGTGTCCTGCATGCTCTCTATCCACACTGAAACCGTTAATATGCAGTTCTGTTATTAATTGTTGTTCAACTCTAACAGGCCATATTATTGTGCTGAACTTGCTAACTACCCTCCCTCAATGGTTTAACAGTAGCTAGAGTACATTAACAGAAGCTAACAGTAAATTAACGTCTGCTCAGCATCCTGACAAAACACACAAAAATAACGGTCAGAAACTTCCAGCTCCCTGTCCATCTCCCTCCAGCCAGCTGCCACTTTATTGAGGTTTTTGTAGTGAAATGAGGAGGTATTCAACTAACTGGATCAGCCGTTCCTCATCCATGACCGTTTCCTACAGCACTTTCAACCGGCTTTCAACGCGAGCGACAAGAAAAAAATAGAAGCAGGACGTCCGACAAATGTTCAGCTCAAAATGGCGCGTCGCATCGAGCTGCGCAGCGTCGCTCGCGGCCAGTTAGGACAGTCCAATAGAAAATAAAGCAATGGACTTGATTTTGACATTTTTTCGTAGCGGTGTATCGCGTCATTCAGGCAGCCAATCAGCATAGAGCCTCATTATCATAGCCCCGCCTACTCAGAATCCCACATAGATAATGAGGTTAGAGAATGAGATGATAAAGACATGGTTTAGAAGCTGAATTTCTAATTCATTTAGCAAAAACAATCAAAAGCTTGTTTTTAAGACATTCAAGGCCTGTTTAAAATAGGTATTAGATGCCATAATAGGTCCCCTTTAAAGTCACCCACTATGATGACTTTATCTGTACTGATCAATAAACCAGATAGGAAATCTGAAAATTCAGACAGAAACTCTAGATAATGACCAGCAGGGGGCCGGTACACTACCACTAACAAAACTGGCTTCTCTGATTTCCAGCTCGGGACTTTAAGACTAAAGGTGAGGCTTTTGAACATTTTATTATCGCATTTAGGTTTAGATTTTATTTGAACCTAGATGATGAGGATGAGGATGAGGATGATGATGAGGATGAGGATGATGATGATGATGATGATGATGATGATGATGATGATGATGATGATGATGATGATGATGATGATGGTTGTGATGACTAACAGGAAGCTTGTAAACGTCCAAGTTAATCAGTAAATATCATGATAATAATGTTGCTAAATACTTTAGTGAAGTCAGAGCTGAGGAGATCAAAGGTTTGTCCAGATGAGCAGGTAACATCCGTCACAGACCTGCAGGTTTTATTTGATCAATAATTCTACAAATGATCAGTTGTAGTTATTGATCAAATAATTATTTAACTCTGGATCTCCTGAATTTGGGTCTTCCCCCAAATTCCGGACTATGGCATGTTATGTGATGTGATGTGATGTGATGTGATGTGATGTGATGTGATGTGTTATGTTATGTTATGTTATGTTATGTTATGTTATGTTATGTTATGTTATGTTATGTTAGTTTTCTTGTCCTCCAATCAGAGGTTGAAGGAGAAGTCCTGCAGTCGCTCAGTTAAGTGACTCAAGTAATCGAGTTGTGATTCATCAGAAACCTGCATACGACTCCTTGATGGTTGATTCTCTGAGACAGAACAGCACATATTCTTCTCCTTTTCTTCACTAAAACTGTAACACAATAAATCAGAAGTGCAGCTGCTGCAACAGCTCCTAATGTAATTAATCCTCCATCTCCTGCTCCATCGTAGGATCTGGTTGCTGAAAAAGAAGTAAAACTATGTTTCTAAACTTGCTCTTGGCCACAATTCATGATGGAACTGTTTCAACTTGAGAGTAATTGTTTGTAAAGTCAAAGAAATCATTCAAAGAGCCGCCGTCACTGTTTGATTCACCTTCAGCCACCAGGGGGTGCAACGTCACTACTATTCACTCAGGATCAATACTATCACTGCAGTCTTCAGTGATGGTATTGATCCTGAATCACTACAGTCTTCAGATATTGATCCTGAATCACTGCAGTCTCCAGTGATGGTATTGATCCTGAATCACTGCAGTCTTCAGATATTGATCCTGAATCACTGCAGTCTTCAGTGATGGTATTGATCCTGATCAACCAGATCAGTTTAACATTGGGAGAGTACAAAAAGTGTATTTATAAAAGGACTGTTAGTGCAGGAGTGTCCTGTTGACTTCCAGGTTGCTTTAACACCCCACCACCACCTGACTATCAGATAAAGGAGAGTTCAGAGTCGCTGCTTCTCCAGAACCGTGGTACTGATCCAGTTCCAGGATGCAGCAGCCGTGAACTCTCCTCCTCATTATATTATATTATATATAAATTAAATTAGTCCTGATGTTGCTACATTTGCTCTGTTCTAACTCACAACTGAGGACTTACCAGAGACGTGGAGTTGACAGCTGGCAGAGTCCCATCCAGACTTTGTGAACGCTTCACACCAGTACCATCCTGAGTCCTCAGTCGTGAGTCTGGAGATGAGGAGTCTTAGTCGTCCCTCTCTCAGAGCATCTTTGTCGCTCTGGACTCGTCCTGCAAACTGTTCGTCTTGATGCTTCAAGTTCTTAACACCATCAGACATTTTAAAGACAACTAAGATCTTCAGATGTTTTCTGAAGTGACAGTAGATATCAAGGAAGCCAGAGGAGGGTTCATGTTTGGGGGTGAAGGTCCACTCCAGGGTGATGTTGTAGTTCTCCTCTGTCTGATAGAAGTTCTGTGTCACCTTCACAATGGTTGCTGCTGAGGAGACAGAGAGGGAAAGAGACGAGAATGTTGACACATTTCTGTAGTTTTTGTACTTTTAAACTAGTAAAGGACCTGATTTGAAACTGTAAAATGTGAGTGTGGTATCAGAGCTGTCAGAGCTCTTATTATCAGCCACAATGACCATCCATCCATGCATTGTCCGCCGCTTATCCGTTCCCGGGTCGCGGGGGCAGTAGTCTCAACAGAGATGCCCAGACTTCCTTCACCCCAGACACCTCCTCCAGCTCTTCCGAGGGGAGTCCGAGGCGTTCCCAGGCCAGCCGAGAGACATCGTCTCTCCAGCATGTCCTGGGTCTTCCCCGGGGTCTACTCCCGGAGGGACATGCCTGGAACACCTCCCTAGGGAGGAGGGACATGCCTGGAACACCTCCCTAGGGAGGCGTCCAGGATACAGATGCCCAAGCCACCTCAGCTGACTCCTCTCAATGTGAAGGAGCAGCGGCTCGACTCCGAGCTCCTCACCCTATCGCTAAGGGAGCGTCCAGCCACCTTGCGGAGGAAACTCATCTCGGCTGCTTGTATCCGCGATCTCGTCCTTTCGGTCACTACCCAAAGTTCCTGACCATAAGTGATGGTTGGTGCGTAGATTGACCGGTAAATCGAGAGCTTCACCTTTCGATTCAGCTCCTTCTTCACCACGACAGTCCGGTACATCGACCGCATAACTGTGGACGCTGCACCGATCCGTCTGTCAATCTCCCGCTCCATCGTTCCCTCACTCGTGAACAAGACCCCGAGATTTTTGAACTCCTCCACCTGAGGCAGGGCTTCTCCACCCACCTGGAGAAGGCACGCCACCCTTTCCCGGTGGAGAACCATGGCCTCGGTTTTGGAGGTGCTGATTCTCATCCCTGCTGTGTCGCACTCGGCCTCAAACTGCCCCAGCACATGCTGAAGGTCCCGGTCCGATGAAGCCAACAGGACAACGTCATCTGCAAAAAGCAGAGATGAAATCCTGTGGTTCCCAAACCGGATCCCCTCCGGCCCCTGGCTGCGCCTAGAAATCCTGTCCATAAAAATTATGAACAGGACCGGTGACAAAGGGCAGCCCTGCCGGAGTCCAACATGCACCGGGAACAAGTCTGATCTACTGCCGGCAATGCGAACCAGACTCCTGCTCCGATCATACAGAGACCGGACAGCCCTTAATAGAGGGCCCCGGACTCCATACTCACCGAGCACCCCCCACAGAATGGCACGAGGGACACGGTCAAATGCCTTCTCCAGATCCACAAAACACTTGTAGACTGGTTGGGCAAATTCCCATGAACCCTCGAGCACCCTGCGGAGGGTGTAGAGCTGGTCCAGTGTTCCGCGACCGGGACAAAAACCGCATTATTCCTCCTGAATCCGAGGTTCAACTATTGGCCGTATTCTCCTCTCCAGTACCCTGGCGTAGACTTTCCCGGGGAGGCTGAGAAGTGTGATCCCCCTATAGTTGGAGCACACTCTCTGGTCCCCCTTTTTAAAAAGAGGGACCACCACCCCGGTTTGCCACTCCAGCGGTACTGTCCCCTTCCTCCATGCAATGTCGCAGAGGCGTGTCAACCAAGACAGCCCTACGACATCCAGAGACTTGAGGTACTCAGGGCGAATCTCATCAACCCCCGATGCCACTGAGGAGCTTATGAACCACCTCAGTGACCTCGGCCCGGGTGATGGATGAGCACGCCCCAGAGTCCCCACTCTCTGCTTCCTCAGTGGAAGGCATGTCAGTCGGGTTGAGAAGATCCTTGAAGTACCGTATTTTCACGACCATAAGGCGCACATAACATTTTTTTTTCTAAAATGTGCCGCGCGTCCTATGAAACGGTGCGCCGTATCTATTACCTAAATTACGGTAATGTGAGGCGGAGCCACCATGAGAACGGTAAAGGGAGAAGGGGGCGTGTGAAGCACCCGTGAGTTGCGGCTGTGTCCGACTGAAAGCAGTAGCGCTGGCGGAAGAAAGGAAAATTTAACATTTTCATGGAGGTCCGTCCTGGTGCTTTCGCTTCATGAAACGGTGCCAGCGCAGCAGCAGCGCCCGGCGGATTATATGGAAAAGATGGAGAGCTTCCGCTCATTCTGCAGCCGGCACATCACCGACATGGACGAGGTGCCGCTCATGTTCCACATCGCGGAATCACACGGTGGAGTTAACCGGGTCCACCGCGGGGGAGCGGACCGGGTCCACCGCGGGGGAGCGGACCGGACCGGGACCCGGGACGACCGCGGGGGAGCGGACCGGCGGGACCACTGCGGGGGAGCGGACCGGGTCCACCGCGGTCGGGATCCGAACAACGGGGTATGAAAAGTTTATTTACTGTTGTGCTTGCCTGCCAAGCTGATGGACAGAAACGGCCGCCGATGGTGATTTTTAAAAGAAAAACGTTGCCTAAAGAGACTTTTCCAGCCGGAGTCATTATAAAGGCAAATGAAAAGGGCTGGATGGATGAAGAGATGATCGAGTGGCTGAGACAGGTATATGTGCGGCGACCCGGTGTTTTTTTTTTTAATTCTTTAATGCGGAAACAGAAGATGAAGACTTGAAGATGAAGACGGGGTGGCAGTAGCTCAGGTGGTAGAGCGGGTCGTCCAATGATCCGGAGGTCGGCGGTTCGAATTCCGCTCCATCCCAGTTACTGTCGTAGTGTCCTTGGGCAAGACACCTTACCCAGCTTGCCGTGTATGAATGTGTATGAATGTTGGTGGTGGTCGGAGGGGCCGTTTGGCGCGGAATGGCAGCCACGCTTCTGTCAGTCTGCCCCAGGGCAGCTGTGGCTACAAAATGTAGCTTACCACCACCAGTGAGAATGTGTATGAATGAATAATGGTCTAAGTGTAGCACTTTTAGATTCATTGAATGGAAAGTGCGTTACAAGTTAAATGCATTATTATTATTATTATTATAAGACTTTGAAGGGTTTGATTGATGTGAAAAGTGAAATAAAATATCAAAGTTTTGCTCCCGATCTATTTTTAAATAAGCACACTTGTGTGTGTGTGTGTTCTGCAGCGCGTGTGTGTTTTGCGGCGCGCGTGTGTACAGCTCCATCTGTGTAGACTGCGCCTTTTGGGTCGGTGCGCCGTATGTGTGTTTAAAATCCAAAAACGACACACAAAACTGAGGGTGCGCCTTTTCACACGGTGCGCGGAATGGTCGTGAAAATACGGTATTCCTTCCACCATCTGACGATGTCCCCAGTCGAGGTCAACAGCTCCCCACCCGCACCGTAAACCGTGCCGGCAGAGTACTGCCTCCCCCTTCTGAGGCGCCAAATGGTCCGCCAGAATTTCCTCGAGGCCGACCGAAAGTCTTCCTCCATGGCCTCACCAAACTCCTCCCAGACCCGAGTTTTTGCCTCCAGGACCGCCCGAGCCGCGGCCTGCTTGGCCTGCCGGTATCCATCTACTGCATCAGGAGTCCCACAGAATAACAGAGCCCGGTAGGACTCCTTCTTCAGTCTGACGGCATCCTGTACTTCCGGTGTCCACCACCGGGTTCTAGGTTTGCCGCCACGACAGGCACCGGAGACCTGGCGATCACAACTTCGAGCGTTGACAATGGAGGCAGAGAACATGGTCTACTCGGACTCGATGTCCCCCGCCTCCCCCGGGATCTGAGAGAAGCTCTCTCGGAGGTGGGAGTTGAAGATGTCCCTGACAGAGGGCTCGGCCAGACGTTCCCAACAGACCCTCAAAATCCGTTTGGGTCTGCCCGGTCTGTCCAACTTCCTCCTCCTCTGCCAGCGCACCCAACTCACCACCAGGTGGTGATCAGTTGACAGCTCAGCCCCTCTCTTCACCCGAGTGTCCAAGACATGCGGCCGAAGGTCAGATGAAATGACAACAAAGTCGATCATTGACCTCCGGCCTAGGGTGTCCTGGTGCCACGTGCACTGATGGACACCCGTATGCTTGAACATGGTGTTCGTTATGGACAAACCGTGACTAGCACAGAAGTCCAACAACAAAACACTGCTCAGGTTCAGATTGGTGAGGCCGTTCCTCCCAATCACGCCTCTCTAGGTATCACTGTCATTGCCCACGAGAGCGTTGAAGTCCCCCAGTAGAACAATGGAATCCCCAGTTTGAGCACTATCCAGTACTCCTCCCAGGGACCCCAAGAAGGCCGGGTACTCCGCACTGCTGTTCGGCCCATAGGCACAAACAACA
This sequence comes from Cololabis saira, assembly GCF_033807715.1. Taxonomy (NCBI): domain Eukaryota; kingdom Metazoa; phylum Chordata; class Actinopteri; order Beloniformes; family Belonidae; genus Cololabis; species Cololabis saira. Next base: position 8,615,295 of record NC_084606.1, on the reverse strand, counting down.
GTGAGAGACCTTTTCCCGACCCGAAGGCGCAGGGAAACGACCCTCTCATTCACTGGGGTAAATTCCAACACATGGCGACTGAGCTGAGGGGCTATAACCAAGCCCACACCAGCCCGCCGCCTCTCACCCTGGGCAACTCCAGAGTAGTGGAGGGTCCAGCCCCTTTCAAGGAGCTGGGTTCCAGAGCCCAAGCTATGTGTGGAGGTGAGCCCGACTATCTCTAGCCGGTATCTCTCAACCTCACGCCCAAGCTCCGGCTCCTTCCCCCCCAGCGAGGTGACATTCCATGTCCCTACTGAGAGGGTTTTGGTCCAGGGATTGGGTCATCGAGGCCCCGCCACGACTGCTACCCAGATCACATGGCACCAGCACATCACGGTCCTTCTTGCGGGTGGTGGGCCTACGGGAAGGCAGGCCCACGTCGCCATTTCGGGCTGAGCCCGGCTGGGTACCATGGGCAAAGACCCGGCCACCAGGCGCTCGCCATAGAGCCCCAACCCCAGGCCTGACTCCAGGGCGGGGCCCCGGTGACTCCGATCCGGGCAACATAACGGCCCTTTGATTTTTCTTCACCATAATGAGCTTGTGAACCGCTCTTAGTCTGGCCCGTCACCTAGGACCTGTTTGCCATGGGAGACCCTACCAGGGGCGTAATGCCCCAAGACAATATAGCTCCTAGGATCACTCGAGCACACAAACCCCTCCACCACAGTAAGGTGGCGGTTCAAGGAGGGGAGCCACAATGACATATTTGGAAAAAACTAAGTTTTCTTAAATTATAACTTGATTTTATAGATAAAAATGAAGTAATGAACTAAACATAGATATAAGGACTGAGAGCTCTGAGTCATGGATCTGTTAGTGATGTTAAAGTGTGTTTAACTTAATAAAGTGAAGGTTTAAACTGACCACAGACATGTGATGTGAGGATGATGAGCAGCAGGATCCTGCAGATCATCTTCTCCCTGTGAGGGACACAGAGCTGGAGAGTCGCCCACACAGAACATGTTCAGGACTTCAGCATTTCTCTCACTTTGAATGAGACATTGAACCCAAACGGAAACAGATGATTTACAGAATAACAGCTAATAAAACAGACGCTGTAAATCCAGTCAGTCCAGTTTTGCTGCCTACTTCAGTAAAAACAAGATGCCACTGTATACTTGTTGCAGGCCTTTGTTATGGATGCTGCACCTCTGTAATGTGGTCGAACAAGACTGAGAGAGAGGGGGGGGGGGGGGGGGCAGGGGGCGGGGATGTAGTGTCAGGCAAGGGAGCAGGAGGCAGGAGTTCTCAAAAAAAAATCTATTAAGGGTTAACGAGACACAGGGGCAGACAATCAGGGCAGATGGGAAACAGGAAAGTCAGACAAGAACTCAAACACAAGGACATGGGCTTCACAATAAAACAGGACATTTTTCTGTCCAACCACTGAGACAAACAACAAGCTACAAGCCAACTGTCATCAAAACGAGACTCTAAACTGCACAAAAGACATTAATAAAATTGTAATATGATAAACCAGGAATTGTTTACTTTTTTGTGTTAGATTAAAATATACGATAGACAAAATAAAAAGGCACTCTTTAATTCTTTATCAATTGATAAATAGAAAGAGCGAATGATACACTGATTATTACGGCCCCAACTAGGTCAGTAAATTATAAATCTTACTTTAGAATCACGGTTTTGGTCGTCATGTTGGCTTCACTTGCTAAACTTAGTTCAATAGTTCAATAATAACGAGAGAACCCGAGTGCACTGGCAAGAAAGATGTGACGATTTCATTCAAACCTTCAAATCATTAAGATAAAAACGAAGAAAACCTCTGTTTCACAAGACTTTACCAGTATTTCAACTGATGAGTTTAACATAAAAAGATGTGAATAGTTGTAGTGAGTTTATGTTGAACGTGATTCTGGAGGAAAGTGGAGCAGAAGATGAGAATGGGAAGTTAAAGAGAGCAGATGCACTTCTTAGAGACACATAAACCCTGCTGGATAAAACTGGAATAACTGGATAAACACGTGTTCTTGCCTCTAAAGTTTTGTTTGTGTCACATGACTGAGTTTCTAAAACTATTGTAAAGTCTGATTCTCCGTGAAAGGATGCACAGAGGTGATGATAACCTGCAGCTTTATTCTAACTGAACTGGTTCCTGTCAGCTGTAAACACGACAACAACCACCCAGAAACCACTATCTGTCACTAACTGCACTCTCCCTCCTCCGTTTATATCTTAAAATTCCAGAAGCAACTAAACACGTACAGAACCGCAGGTTACTACAAGATGTGGTCCATTACTGAGCAGTTAGGGTCAAAGTTAGTTAGTAAAGCTCCGTAATTATATCAACAAACAACCGTTGGTAAGTAAATCTTTATCAATGATAATACTACTGAAAATACTTACATTTATGTTTCCTTATGTGGCTGAGCAGTCCTGAACTTGAAGTATCTGACCAAACTGTGAGAAGCTGAAACTCTGACACCGTTTATATCTGAGAAGCAACAATTACAGCGAGGTGAGAGGAAATCTCTCTCCCCAATCACTTTAGCCGCTCCGTCAGACTGAAGTATCATTGTTCTGTTTTGGAATTTTTATATTTCACCAGGAAGCTTTTCTGCCTGAACCAGTTTCCCAGCCCTGATGGCTGATTTTTTCTTTTCCTTGTCTGCACATATATTAATGGTTAATACCATGCTGGTAAGAACCTAAAGCATATATATGTGCATTTTTTATATAAAATATATACGATGTATTATTATAAATGTCACATATTTATTTTATTAATATATATACATATACATATATTATTATTATTTATTTATTTGTATTTTTTTGGGGGGGGGGTACACTCCTAGTCCAAGACGCAAAAAAACACATGGAAGCGCACAACAAGCACTGGAAATCTGCAAGAGAAAAAACAAACAGACACAGGAACAGGCAGAGACACGAGCAGCAACTGTCCCAGGACTCAATCACAGCTAGGCCACCGCGACTATCTGACCCCCAAAACTGCAGAGCGAGCATGCAGGTGAACGAGTAGATGTGTATGTGTGTGTGTGTGTGTGTGTGTGTGTGTGTGTGTGTGTGTGTGTGTGTGTGTGTGTGTGTGTGTGTGTGTGTGTGTGTGTGTGTGTGTGTAATAATCCTATCAAAGTTCCACTTGAAGTGTATCTATATTGGGGGAGGGGGGGGGCAACCCCGCCACCCGAGAGACCAGAGGCCGACAAGGAAGAACCCGGAACCCAGGCCACCAGGAACCCCACAGAGGGGAGAAGAGGGCGGGAGGCAGCCCACCCACGACACGAGAAGAAGCATCCAGGGATCCCGCGGCGGCGGACCGGGACCCAGGCAATCCCCGACCACCCGGTCCGGTCCGGACATGCGGCCAGGAGGCCCTCACCCTTCGGGCCAACGACCCCCACCCGGCGAGGGGCCAGCCTGCCCGGAGAGACAGAGCCGGCCCGGCCGCCGACGCGGGCAGGTGCACCCGCCCCCACAAAAGTGGCTCTCCAGGGCCAGAGGGGCCGGAGCGGACCGGAGACGGGCCCGGAGAGAGGGAACCCCCCAACAGGGCGACACCCGTGCGGGCCAGACAACGGAGAGTCCAGACCCAGACATCCCATTCATCCATCCATTCACCCATCCATATTCTATTCTATGATAATAATAATAATAATAATAATAATAATAATAATAATAATAATAATAATAATAATAATAATAATAATAATAATAATAATAATAATAATAATAATAATAATAATAATAATAAAGTGTTCTTGTCAAGTGTATCTCTATTTAATGTTGAGTGTGCGGTGTCTAAGATGTTATTAAAATCTTGGGGTGGGTGGAGTCATGTAGGGGGGCAAGAAGGGGAGCGGAGGCCAAAGCCAGGAGGCAGGACCAGTGTTTAACACTTTATTCAACGGGTAAAGTGTTTTATTTTCTTATTAAGTTGGGGGGGCTTTGTAGGCACTTTTCAGTTGCTGTAAACTTGTGCATGTTTTTGTATTCTGAGCTCCAACGTGGATGTTGTTTGAGATCTGCAGTAACTGTCTTCAGGTCTTCAGCATCCGTCCGTCCTGCAGTCCGTCCTGTTGTGGACTGAAGAGAGCCGAGTGACGGGGACCAAGCAAGGCTCCAATGAAGGGGGGGGCTCAGTCTAAACCCTGGTTCCTCTCCATCTGTCTACCTGGTACTTTGTGATCATATTTCTACATATGTGCATGTTTGTCAGAGGAAAAGCTCTCTGCACATTTCCACCACTGAACTTCCCTGGGAGGTCGTCAGCAGATCATCCATAGAAGTGGAGACGAGGTCCAGTACAAGCAGGACAGAACCAGCCCCACAAAGGAGATCCAGTCAGTTCAGGAGCTGCAAGAAACTGAGAAATAGCTCAGTGAACGAGCCCTCGTTGGTCTGGAGAGACCTCCAGTACATCACCATCTACAGGAGAACCCCCCCTTTAGAGAGCATTCAACTGCAGATGAGCTGAACTGCTTCTCCTGCCGGTCTGAAAGAACCTCCTTCACACCTCCCACCAACACAATAGGACGACACCATCTCCTGCTGGCCCACACCGTCCCATCAGAACCCCCAGTTCACTAAACACTTGTCGGCTCTTTCACGGCCATGATGTTCCTCCCAAAGAACAAGATGGAACCACCTGAAATTTACCATTTCATCAAAAGCTAAAGATGTGCTCTTCAAAACAATGAACCACATCTGCCAATATAAATAATTAATGCATCTTAAGCTCAGTATTGATCTAAATGGATATAAAAGTAGTAAAAGTGGAATCAAAACTCAGAGATAACTTTATTTTCTTGATAGTAAAAGTTGAATCAAAACTAGTAAAAGTGGAATCAAAACTCAGAGATCATTTTATTTTCTTCAATTGTTTCTTCTTTATTTTAGTATTTTTACCACCGATGGGATCATAATTTGTTGCTGTCAACTTTAAACTATAATAATATCCAATTTTTCACCTTTACAAAGAACTAAAAACTGGAATTTCTGTTGAATAATTTCATAATTTTGGATAAATATATTTAAAAGGTGTAAATTCATGAATGGTTCCCCATATTTCGTAATATGTTTTAAAAGAACTTGCTATTTATTGAAACACCTTAAAAGGCTTAAAATCTGAAAATGAATTCATTTGATTTCTCTCATTCAGACCCCAGATTATTATATTTACGTTTTATATAGTATTATTATTAACATTTAGCCTAATGTTTACAGTTTATTTACAACTTGACTTTGTATATTATTTAATTTCAACATTTGATGTTATCTATGTTGTGTTGGTCTGTAAGGTTTATTTAACTGCTAAAGGTTCAAAGGCTTTTGTAAACTGCTTGTAATTTTTGTCTGGACTATAAAGTTTTAAAAAGGGGATTTTTTTACCGAACCAGAACTGTATAAATGTCTTTGTTTTTTATTTTATTTTTTTAAGTGTAGACAATGAAACTATAACTACCATGAAATAAAGTGACTCTTTCATGCGACAACAACATATCAGTTAATTTTATTTGTAATTTACGACGAGAAAAGTTGGAATTTTGGCGGGAACTTGCTGCGGGAGAAGAAAGGACGTGACGTCACTTCCGGTGACGGCTCGGCGCATATAAACCCAGCAGGTCGCGGGTTCGAGCCCAGTGCGGTAAAGCGGACTGACGGACTCGCAGCTCTCTGAACTAAAACGAACTTTTTTGAGGAGAAATGTCGGAGAAAAGAGTTGAAGTGGACGGAGAAATGATCTGTTGTTCCATCTGTCTGGATCTACTGAAGGATCCGGGGACGATTCCCTGTGGACACAACTACTGCATGGACTGTATTAAAACCCACTGGGATGGAGAGGATGGGAGGGGAACCCACAGCTGTCCTCTGTGCAGGAAGACCTTCACGCCCAGACCCGTCCTGGTGAGAAACAGCATGTTAGCAGAGTTAGTGGAGGAGATGAAGAAGACTGGACTCCAAGCTGATCTCTGCTATGCTGGACCTGAAGATGTGACCTGTGATGTCTGCACTGGGAGGAAGGTGAAAGCTGTCCAGTCCTGTCTGGTCTGTCTGGCCTCTTACTGTGAGAAACATCTCCAACCTCACTATGATGCTCCTGCTTTTCAAAAACACCAGCTGGTGGATCCCTCCAAGAAGCTCCAGGAGAAACTCTGCTCTCTCCACCATGAGGTGATGAAGATCTTCTGTCGTACCGATCAGCAGAGTATCTGTTATCTGTGTGCAATGGATGAACATAAAGGTCATGAAACAGTTGCAGCTGCAGCAGAAAGATGTGAGAAGCAGAAGGAGCTGGAGGTGAGTCGACAACAAATCCAGCAGAGAATCCAGGAGCGAGAGAAAGACGTGGAGCTGCTTCAGCAGGAGGTGATTTTGATTTGATTTGATTTATTTATTCAGCACTGTATAAAAAACAGAACAAGTAACGTACAAATGTAAAAAAGAGATTGGTAATAAGCTCGGCTGAGGCAAAAAGCCAGAGGGGCTTAAATACGAGGCCTCTACCTGTAAAATACAGCAAAAGATTGTACAAAGATTTAAAACAGCAGAATACATGATTGCAGTCTAAAAACAAAGACAATGCAAAAAAACAGAAGTAGATTTAGATATTTTTTTACAGACATGGTTGATGTGGTTTCTCCAGCTAAAACTGTCATGGATAATTACACCAAGGAAGGTTGTTGATGTAACCTGAGTGAGCGGGTCATCTCCTATAGACAGACCGCTGTTAGATTTACAATATATTTTATTTTTTGATGTAAATATAATAAAATTAGATTTTTTTTATATTCAGTGATAGTTTGTTAAGTTTAAACCATTTTGAAATGTTTTCTAAATCATGGTTTCCTGAAAAATCATTATGTGAAATAAATAAGTTTGTATCATCGGCATAAAGTACAGGAAACAAGGAGGACAAGGCTGCGGCCAAATCATTTATATAAATCTAAAATAACAGGGACCCGAGTATAGACCCCTGGGGGACCCCGCATTTTCTGATTCTCTGATGATTTACCGTCAATGATAAGAAATTGCTGATGGTTATGAATATAATTGAAAAGCCACACATGAGTGATTCCAGCAAATCCATAGTGTAATAATTTTTGAAGAAGAATATCAAAATTAACTGTGTCAAAAGCTTTGGATAAATCAAGAAAGATTCCCAAAGCGTATTCATTATTATTGATTGCAGTGTGAATTTTATCAACCAATTGAAGTAAAGCCATTTCTGTAGAAGGATGTTTCCTAAATCCATATTGGTGTTGTTTATACAGGTGGAGGACATCAACGTCTCTGCTGATAAAGCAGTGGAGGACAGTGAGAAGACTTTCAACGAGGTGATCCGTCTCCTCCAGAAAAGCAGCTCTGATGTGAAGCAGCAGGTCAGATCCCAGCAGGAACATGAAGTGAGTCGAGTCAAAGATCTTCAGGAGAAACTGCAGCAGGAGATCACTGACCTGAAGAGGAGAGAAGCTGAGCTGGAGAAGCTCTCACACACAGAGGACCACAACCAGTTCCTCCACAACTACCCCTCACCGTCACCCCTCAGTGGCTCCACACTCTCATCCAGCATCCAGATTCGTCCTCTCAGGTACTTTGAGGACGTGACAGCAGCTGTGTCAGAGACCAGAGAGAAACTACAGGACCTTCTGAGAGAGACGTGGACAAACATCTCACTGTCAGTGGCGGAAGTAGATGTTTTACTGTCGGAACCAGAACCAAAGACCAGAGATGGATTCTTGAAACATTCTCAAGACATCACTCTGGATCCAAACACAGCTCACAAACATTTGTTTATATCTGATGCCAACAGAAAAGTGACTTTAATGAAAAAAGAACTGTCTTATTGTGATAATCCAGGCAGATTCACTTATTGGTGGCAAGTGCTGAGTAAGCAGAGTATGAGTGGACGGTGTTACTGGGAGGTGGAGGTGAGAGGAGAAGCAGTTTGTGTTGCAGTGGCGTACAAGAACATCAGCAGAGCGGGGAACCTGCAAGGTTGTGGGTTTGGATACAACCAGGAATCTTGGGCGTTACAATGTTACACAGACGGTTACACACTGCGGTACAACAACATTAAAACTCGTGTTTCAGGTCCTCCTTCCTCCAGAGTTGGAGTGTACCTGGACCACGGAGCTGGTCTTCTGTCCTTCTACAGCGTCTCTGAGACCATGACCCTCCTCCACAGAGTCCAGACCACCTTCACCCAGCCGCTCCACGCTGGACTCTGGCTTTCATATCGTGGAGCCTCTGTTGAGCTCATGAAGTTGAAGTAGACGGAAGTTATTCCAGAAACAGCTGCTCAACATGTGGATTTTAGTTTCAATTCATCTTTATGTTTGAGTTTGTTTTGGTGGCTCCTTCCTCTGTCTCCGTGGAGGTTTTCTCTGCCCAGGATTATTTTTTCACCCAAAGTGACTTTAATTGTGTTTTTTTTTAATGTGTCAACAAACTGAAACTTTATGACCGTTAAAGATGAATAAAGCTGCTTATTTTGCCTTTGAACCTCAGTCTCATTGTATTATCTATATATATCTTCTAATTATCTGGGAAGAAACGGATCATATTCAATATATTTCGTATCTTCAATAAAAATGGTTCATGTAGACGAAGATGAAACAAGAAACAGTTGAGAGAAAAGATTTTCTCCAGGAAGTAATTCAGGCTCCAGATGTGATTGTCATGAGCAGATCGATGGACGATCTCCAGGCGTGTTTGGACTCTGCTGACTGGGATGTGTTCAGTGATGCTACAGAATAACAGTGAAGGAAGGAGTCCGGAGAAGTCCACGTTCAGCAAGGCAGTGAAGGAGGATAAAGGACTGTACTGGAGAAGCTCCAGCACCAATTCTCAGCCAACGACTGTGTCTGTCTGGAAAGAGCTCAGGCAGACCACCAACTACAAGCCTAAACCCCCTCCATCAACGACGACGCCTAGCCAACAACCTGAACGAGTTCTACTGCCGTTTTGAAAGACAACGGGACAGTCCTGCAACCATCCCCCACAACACCTTCCAACAGCCCCAGTGCTTCACCTCCACCCCCCCACCACCTCTGGGACCACTCTTTCAATCCAGGAGAGGGACGTCAACAAACTCTTCAGGAGACAGAATCCCAGAAAGCTGCTGGACTGGACTCTGTCTCACCAGCCAGCTTGCAGCGCTGCTCTGATCAGCTGACGTGCCACGTTCCAGCCTGCTGCAAGTTACATACGTTGAAAGATTAGTCCCACCAAAGAATACATTTTTTTATTTTTATCCAGGCTGGAGCTATGAGGTTCAGAATTTACACCTCACAGATCATGCGACCCAACAGGGTTAAAAATGAAACTTAATCCTATGACAAAACCAAATTCATTTTTGGAAAGGCCTTGACCTGTAGATTGACATAAGTCAGAATGAAGCTCATACATGCCTCCTACTTTGAAATAATGACCATTGAATCTTGACCTTGATGCATTTTTAAAGGGTTATAATTTTGCGATAAAACTATAGACTATAGACTATAGACATGAAACCAACTGTTATGGAAACCTCTTGATCTAATGTATCATGCCAGAGTAGTCATCACTAGGTGGCGCTATAATATAAGGGTAAAACATGGTTAAAATTAATTTTCACACATTTAACAATTATATATTTAAAATATATTAAAACAAATGTGTGTATCATGCCCTTAAACTACTATGCACACTCTTAATTTAGTATTAACAACCTCCATTTCTGTGAAAAAAAACAATATTAGCTAAGAACTACACTTCCCTAGAGTCACATAGCGCCATATATCTGTAGTCACATTGGTTTGGTTAACGTGTAAAAACGTGTAAAAATGTTTTAAAAAACATATATCAATTGAATATATCTATTATGTAGTGCATCTGAAATAGAAACTACATTTTATAGAGATGATGTATGCTAAAGAATTGTAAATATGTTTGTTTATTAGGATACTTTATTTAACATCATGTAACTGACTGATCTATTCACAGTGATTCCATATAAGTTGTAAATGTAGGATACCTGTGTACGGTTTATTTTAACATTTACCGTTCAAAAGCACTATATTTAACGGTTTGATTGATTCCACGTCCAATGAAATGTTAAGTAAAGTTTATAAAAAAAAAAAACAGATCTGCGATCGGGGCAGTGGTCACATGATCAAGATCTCCGCTCGTCACTCTATGACGTAGAGGGGATGCCCAGGGAATTCCCTGTGTTTGACGGAATGGGAGAATGGTTAAAATAATAAATTTAAATAACGCCTGTCTCCACTTCCTGGTTCAAAAGCAATTAAAAATGATATTTTGTGGCTGGACGACGCTCTGGCTAAGGTCTGGTTAGGTTAATGCACCACTTATGATTGGTTAGAAGTAGGAAACGCTTGTGGTTTTTTGCTAAAAATAATAATTTCACATCACTTACGCCACCTCCGTCGTCATGGCGGCAGCAAACAACATGGTTAAATACTCAAATTTACGTTAAATACTAAAAAACACGGTTAAATACTCGCCGTCAAAATACTGTTAAAAATCATCAAAACACCATTTAAACACTGTTAAAACAGCGTTAAAAACATGCTTTTACAAACTGACAGTAACAAACAGTAACTTGCGCGTCAAAAACGTATAACTTAGCCACTATAATAAAGAATAATATTGTGGCAGGATAAGGCTCGACTCCAGAGCTTGATAAAACACGTCTTTATTCCGTGACAGCGGAATCCAACTGACAAAAGACTGACAGTTAACAACTAACTGCAAACAAACACTCATTGCTAAGCAACCAATAAACACTTGTGACCACGCCCCCTTCCCTGTAGTCCTGATGGGTGCGAGGTCCATAATTGTGTCCACCACAATATATACATAATAATAATGTAATAATCCGTGTATATATCACGACCACGGATCCCATTGACTTCGCATAGTACTATATCCGTGGTGCTCCCATTAAAACCGCAATAAAACACTGCTAAAACAGCGTTATAAACATGCTTTTACAAACTGACAGTAACAAACAGTACCTTGCGCGACAAAAACTCATAATTTAGCCACTATAATAAAGAATAATATATAAATAATAATAATAATGTCATAATCCGTGTATATATCACAACAACGGATCCCATTGACTTTGCATGGTACAATATCCGTGGTGCTCACACGGAATTATACCACTTTCCGTGTTGGTACCACGGAAAATAGTGGTGAGAGGTCGTGGGCATTTCACGGATTTTTGTGAGATCAGGTTGATCCGTACCCAGAGGAGGCGTGGGGATTTATGGTTCTTGGTGATCAGTTTAATCTAGAGCGGTTCAGAGCTAAATTTGTGTTTGATGAAGTTGCTGTACGCATATTACCGTGTAACGCCGGCAACTACCGGCATTATTATGGTTTGTTTATTTTGTGGCGCCATCTTCGCCAGTTATTCACGGTTTAAATGCCGTGTTTGTCATCCGGTCTGATTGCACGTGGCGTGGCGAGGGCGCCGCCATCTTTAAATACCACAGGGCCACGTCCAGCCACGTTGTTTTGAACCATAGATGATCGTTTTGTATCACGTGTTTATTGTTTTGATTTCTTTTCCATTCATGCAGTTAACGTTTCATTTTTATTCTTATTGTTTTTCTTGATAGTTAGTGTTTATGTTTTTAATGTAGTTGCCATCAGAGTTTATTTTGGTACCGGTTTTTACCATCTGCTTGGTACCTGATGTAAATAAATTCTGATTGATTTTAATGAGAAGTTGTTTGTGATGTTTTACACAAATTCCCGTCACAATGGCTGTTTGACAGAGCTAGAGCCGAACTGGTAATTGCCTTCAACGATTATTCTGTAGTGATAATAGTAAAATTTCCTACTCTGCAGAATAATATCTATTCCTGAGACTGATTTCTGCTGTTAAGTTATAATTTTTCCTGGTTAAGGCCCAGGTGGTGCCCCTACAAGAATCAAGTAATTTTGATAATTCAATTTGATAAGTAATCTACTTTATTAATTATTAATAATTGTTGAATAAAACTATTAATAGTTCTTGATAACTGAACAGCGCTACTTGTTGCACAACACTGTCCACCTAGAGATGGCAAACTTCCTAACCACAGACTCATGCATAAATGCCATACACAGATTCATCTGCAGAAGAGGACCAGTTTTAGGTATCAGGACAGACTGTGGGACAAACTTTGTTGGAGCCCAAAAGGATCTACAGGAAGCTTTGAAAGAGTTGAATCATCAGAGGATTCAAAACACCTTTTCAACAGAGGGAGTAAAATGGATCTTTAACCCTCCTTTTGGAGCCCACCACAGCGTTGTCTGGGAAAGACTGATCAGAATAGTCAAAAAGATCCTCACATCTGTTCTAAAACAACAAACACAGGATGACGAAACTCTATCAACAGCACTGTGTGAGGTGGAAGCCATCCTGAATGACCGACCGATAACCACAGTGTCAAGTGACCCCAATGATTTGGAGCCACTAACCCCAAACCACCTGCTTCAGCTGAAAGCAGAAACAATTATGCCACCAGGGGTCTTTGATATAACTGATCAATATTCAAGAAAGAGATGGAGACAAGCCCAGTATCTTGCAGATCTATTCTGGAACCGGTGGACAAAAGAGTATCTTCCACTCATGCAATAAAGAAGCAAGTGGAACAGCATAAAAATAAACCTGAGTCCTGGAGATCTGGTTTTCATCGTCGATAACACAGCACCAAGAAACTCATGGATGTTGGGTCGTGTTGTGAAGACATTTCCAGATGCCAAAGGCTTCGTGAGAAGTGTTTTGGTTAAAACGAAGCCCAACACAATTCAACGACCTATAGATAAGCTCTGTCTTCTAATGGAGGCAGCATGAAGAACTGAGGGGGGCTACGGTTGTCCAGCCTCCCCAACAGACTTTATTCCTATAGAATTTGATTAGACTAATGGTCCAGTAACATACTTGTACATTATGTAATTGTTCTATTTTGGCTCTTTTGAATATTATTTATGTAATTGTCTAGCTAAAGCCCACAATTAGGGGCCGGGATGTCGGAGCCATATTCGTACTGTTTGTATTTTGTGAAGGTGGTGCATCCAAGTGGTATTGGTGATAATGTTGACTGATTATTGAAAATGGTTGATGGATTCTGTTTGTTATTGTGACTATTTTCTGCGGCTCATGGCCTCCTCCTCCTGGTCGGACCGCCCCCCTCCTCCTGTGATTAGGGAGAGGTACAGTTGGGTGTGCTGGCTCTGGTTTTTGTGTTGAAGGAGTTAGGAGTGAGACAGTTTTTCTACCGCTAAATAAGTTGTGTTTTTTGATCATTGTAAAGTCAACCACGGAGAATATTTATGTTGGGAAAATAAATTCAAATTTGTTTTAATCTGATCTCCGCGTGCTTAAATAATTTAGCGAGTCATATATCTCCTCCTCAGACTACTTTGCTATTTAAATTTTTTTTATTTAATCCAAGAATAGCCATTACATTACGACTTTATTCTCGTAATATTACGACTTTATTCTCGCAACATTACGACTTTATTCTCATTATATTATGACTTTATTCTTGTAATTTCTCCGTCGTAAGTCAGAATCTGAGTGTCAGTTTTGCAATGTATACAAACATATACCAACAGTATATACATAATATAATCCCCCCCCCACCCCTCCCAAAAAAAAATCAAACAGTCAGTGTGGAAAGTTAATACAAACAACTACATTAAGTACTTGGTGTGAGAGATCTATCGATATGGTTTAGATAAGGCTGCCAAATTTTCAAAAGGGTGTTTTATCGTTTTCTGGAACAATATGTGATTTTTTTTCCAGGGGGATGCAATTATTCATCTTAAAAGACCATCTGTCGATAAATAGAGGGGAATCAGATTTCCATGACACTGCAATGCACTTTTTGGCCAAACACAGAGCAACTTCCATGGATTTGAGTTGTGCACTGTTTAGAGAAGTTCTCCAGTAAACCCAGTTCAGGGTCCAGTGGAAACTAACTCCTGTGATCCTGGCTAAAGTGGAGCAGATATCAGGCCAGAAAGGCCTCATTTTGATGCAGAGCCAGGTACAATGCACACAATCTGAAGCACATCAGAATCTGAGTGTCTTTGTTGGGACGTTCTGATTCTGCCTTTGGAGCTTTAACAGGTTCTGGTACATGAAAACGTTTTCCTCTCAAGTGTCACGACACCTCGCTCATCTCCGGAGTTAAATCAGTGAAATAACTAATTGGTGTGAAATTCAAATCAACCTTCCACCCACCTCCACTGTTATGGTTTTGATAGTTCTTGTTTTATTTTGAAGCCCATCGGTGCGTCCGAAATGCCATACTAAACAGTATACTCAAAAAGTATGCTTAAGTTCGGTACACTTTTGAGTAAATATCAGTAGTATGCATTAATTTGGACTCACTACTCAGAGCCACACGGCACTTCCTGCCGTTGGGAGGGGGAGTTGTTACCATGGTAACAGCAGCACTTCCTGCCGTTGGGAGGGGGAGTTGTTACCACGGTAACAGCAGCACTTCCTGCTGTTGGGTGGGGGAGTTGTTACCATGGCAACAACACCTGTCACAGCAGCAGTAGCAGCACCGCTCCGCTCTTTCCCATTTATCCTGGCCCAAACAAGATGACATAATATAATATTATTATTATACTTAATATTATACTTATGACATATATACGTATCTGCATATCTGCATATCACTTAGCAACCAATCACCGCTGCATTGCATTGTGGGAAGTTTCTGCTTAGCTAGTGTCCATCAATCCACACTAATACATTTCTCCAGAATGAGTATGGATAGAAATACTATTGAGTACGTTCTAATGTTTTGGACGCACTAAAAAATCTCATATACTGTTTTTGCTACTCATTAGGGTGGAAGTATGGAATTTCAGACTCAGCCCATGTCTTTGTGTTTCAGTTTTGTCTTGATTTCCCTGTTTCCCTGTATCTGCCCTGATTGTCTGATTGTGTCTCGTCAACCCCTCTGTATATCTGGTCTTGTCTTTCCCTGATGCTCCCGGCTGCTCCGTACTGTTTGTTCCTCTGTGGTTTCAGCTCAGGTTTTTGTGTTTTGTAATGTTCATGTTCTGGGTTCTTGCCATCCTGCTCAGCAGCGCTTTTTGTTTGTTTGATTAAATAAAGTAGCATAAGAAAATAAGAAATTAACAAAGGGAAAAAACAGAAAAGTCTGAGTGTGGCAACTCCACCGTAGCATGGACGGGTGTATGGATAAAGCTGGTAAGAGGTCCGGGAATTGAAGCATCCCAAATCACTGTGTACCTGCTGGATCTACTGCCCTTACTTTTTAAGAACTCGTGCTTTCTATTATTTTACCTCTTTTCTTATCATTTTATTTCATTTTATTTGTTATTAATGTTTTAATTGTGTCTTGCCGCTTTTCATGTTGATGTAAAGCACCTTGTGTTGAATTGTGCTACACAAATAAACTTGCCTTGCCTAAATAAGGCTCCGTTTCCTCGTAGCAAAAACAGTGTTTTTTTCATGCGTTTTGGTCGTTTGTTTACAGAAAAAGGCTTTTTCATGCAAATAGACGATTTAACAGCAGGAAGTCAGAATGTGCTTCCACGTAGATCTATGTGTACGATGCTTCGGCGAAAGAAAAAAACCAAATGAAAATACCCCGTCAGATCACGCTTCCACATAGATAAATGTTGATGTCTATGTGGAAGCATGATCTGACGGGGTATTTTCATCTGTCAAATCATCCTACCTGCATTTATATGGTTTTTTTTCTTACGCCGAAGCGGAACACATAGATCTATGTGGAAGCACATTCTGACTTCCTGCTGTTAAATCGTCTATTTGCATGAACAAGCCTTTGAAAAAAAGGAACTGATATAAAAGAAACGGGGATCGTACGGTAGTATTTTCTGCCGAGGTATGACACCTCGGCAGAACACCGGCTCGACACGTCTCATTCATCCTGACGCACGGCAGAAAAAGGCTGCAGGAAGCCGCTGTGCATGCTCAGAAGGCTCATTCATATGCAAAAACATACCATTTATGGTATGAATTGGGCAACCTTCCAGCTGGACTGTGATTTACAAAGAGAACATTGTGTGCAAGTTTGCTTGCACACAGTTTTTTAATTCAGGATTTTTTTGTGCGCACGCCATTTTTGGCTTTTGGGCGCACGTGCACTTTTAGTATGAATCCTAGGCACTCTTTTATAAATGAGGCCCCAGTTCATTTACTCAATAATTTAGTTGAAATTCATTCATAACTTTCAATATAAATGGTCACGTTCGTTTTTTTTAATTCAGCCAGATTATTTATTAGACTATTCCTCCTCCTCTTCCTCCTCCTACCTGTCCATCCTCCTTCACCTCCCCCTCCTCCTCTTCCTCCCCCTCCTCTTCTTCCTCCTCCACAGGTGCAGCTCTGACTCATTCCAGGATCAGTTCAGTTGCGTCTCAGTGGGTTTTCTTCAGACTGCAGAATCTTCATCTTCAACTCTTTGGACTTTTTGAAAAAACTGTAAGTTTGAACTTTTTCTTCTCGAACTTTCCTGTTAGTTTCTGCTCCGTCATGGTTTGAGAAGGTTTTCTCTGCAGACTTTGGTCATTCTTGTGTCTGAAGACAAATCTGATTGTTAGATGACGATATTATTATTGGTTTTATTTTTTATCTGTTGTAGCCGTTTTGCAACAATGTGATTTATGTTTAAGAAGATTTATAACTTTTGTAAGATTCCTTTGGTTTTATATTTATTCTAACCAGTGACTAGTCCCAAAGCAGAATATTGCATTTCTATTGGCTGCTGTATGTAGAATAAATATACGGTAATTCAGTGAAAGTTTACAAGTCACTGGACCTTTGAGCAACACAGTCTTTAGACCAGCATACTTTATAAACGTTAAGGATTTGGTTCTGTATTTAGTATGACTTTTCAGTTTTTGAAGTAAATATAGAAAAGAAGAACTTTGCGCTAAGACCTTTCTTTTCCGTCATCGGTGCAAAAACCTTTCTGGTCCAAAGCTGGTGAGGCAGCAAAGCTGCTGCCACAGATCAGAGACACAGTGATGATCGATGATGATTAGTTTTTTTCATCAAGGAAAGTGTGAGGTGTTTTTATTTCCTGGAATTAAGCTGTCGTTTCCAGCATTAAAGTCAGTTTGGTTCCTCGAAGAAGTTGTTCTTTGGTGCTTGTGTAACTACTGAAGACGGCGTCTCTACATCCAGAAGTCTTTGTGACTGAACTTCCAATAGTATCAATGTCGACACAGAAGCTCCCAGAGGTTCATGCAGACGGGGTTAAAAACAACAGGCTGATTAACTGAAACATTTTTACTGAGAGAGGTAAAAGGAGTTTCTTCTCCAGGTCATAAGAGTTCTTAATCAAGAGAGACACACCCAGCACTCTGGACTCTAAACTCTGTCAATCATCACGCCTCATATCACATTTATTACTCGTTTGAACTGGATACGGCATGTTTATATCTCCTTATCTTTGCACATTGAACCGTTGTCTCTGCAGATAAACCTCTGAGCGTCCTCAAATTTACAGTAACAAGATTGTCAAGTTTCTGTAGTAAAAACTCTGTTCACAGAATCACATCATTGTTGTATCACACTTGTTCCAGCTAGTTAGAGCATGTTAGTCCTGGTGGACTGACTTGTTGGAGGACAGGCTGATTACTTTGGGACCCTTTCCAACATTTGAAGGGTACAAAAAGAACAAAAAAAAAAGAGCCAAGTGACCTCTACTGCTCAGTAGAAGCAAAAAACACAAAAGAGGAACAACCCAGAGCAGGATCAGCTGATGTGTGTTTCCTCTGCAGATGAAGGTGTGTGTGTGAGCTGATGTGGACGTGAATTCAGCCGAATGGATCATTATGAGGACAGGGAGGAGGGAGTCCCTCCCTCTAAAACCTCTCTGTGTGGGGAACATGAGAGTTGGAGCAAAGCTCAGAGGTGAGATGAGCATCTCTAACTGTCCCTGACTCTTCTGCATGTCAGAGCTCAAGACTCACGTCACCAAACATCATTATTACAGGAATCAACCTGGACCTGGATCTGGACCTGGACCTGGACCTGGACCTGGACCTGGACCTGGACCTGGACCTGGACCTGGACCTGGACCTGGACCTGGACCTGGATCTGGACCTGGACCCAGCTGTGTGTCCTTGAAGAGCAACCAGTCAAAGGATTATGTTATTACCTTCAAAGGACACCAACATTCTGCTGTAAAGAGGTGAGTGTATCTAAACACTTCCAAAGATTTATGTTTAATACTTTTTAAATAGACTAAATATTTTTATCTGTATAACTTATTTTTCATTTAAATAGAATAAGTACATTGAACTGTTGTCTTCTATCAGGGTCCATCAGAAAGGAGACTCTCTTGAACATGAACCCAGCTGTTTGTCCTTGAAGAGCGACTGGTTAAATGATAGATTAATATTCTTTAAAGGAGACCAACAGTCTTCAGAGAGGTGAGATGTATTTAAACGCATTAAATGTATTTAGATCAGTCCTCATGTTAGGAAACGTCCACATGTTTCTTCCTGAGTAGATCCATGTAGTCCTGGACCCCTGTGGTCCTCCATCACCTGATGGTGATCTGAACTTCCTCCTCATAGATCTTCATCTCCTGTCAGGAGCTTTTTCCTCTGGTTGACACATCTGGAGGTCTTACCTTCCAGAGGACTGATCCTGATGATGATCCAGAGTTCCTCTTACTGATCCTGATGATGATCCAGAGTTCCTCTTACTGATCCTGATGATGATCCAGAGTTCCTCTTACTGATCCTGATGATGATCCAGAGTTCCTCTTACTGATCCTGATGATGATCCAGAGTTCATCAGCTGCTTCATGTCTCCTTCAGTTGTCCGTCTTATTGATGTCGTAACTTTTCTTGGAGCAGAACTGGATCTTTTGAATGTGTGAATGAGCAGAGCTCTTCCTGAGGTCATGTGTACGTCCTCGTTGGATCAGCAGGACTAGTAAACCTTCACCACCACTGATGGACTGTCCTCATCCAAACAGGACTTCATGGACCTTCAGCTGCTGTTTGTCTCTGTGAGGACAGACATGATGTAAACTAATTCTTCCTGGTTCCTCCACAGAGTGGACCAGCAGATCTCAGAGCCTCCCAGCGGTCCGTCTGTCCAGCAGCATCAGACACAGCTGGACTCCATCTTTCAGGTCTGTACATGAACAACAACTGCTTCTCTATCTGTTCTGTTGATGTTTGTCTCCATGCTGGTCTCTGGAGACCAGTGGACTGTCAGTCTGTCCAACATGGACCTGATGTTTGTCTCCATGCTGGTCTCTGGAGACCAGTGGACTGACAGTCTGTCCATCATGGGTCTAATGTTTGTCTCTGTGGTTTCAGTCTGATTGTGTCCATGTGGTCTTCTGTTCCAGATGCTGGAGGACAACATTGTAATGTTTGTGAAGAACGAGCTGAAGAAGATCCAGAGGGGTCTGAGTCCAGATTACCCAGAATCCCTAGAGCATCTGTTGGAGGGTGAGGATGAAGAGCAGAGGAGCAGCAGAGAGGCGTTGGTGAAGATCACTGTGAACTTCCTGAGGAGAATGAAGCAGGAGGAGCTGGCTGAGCGTCTGCAGAGCAGTAAGAGGATTTCTATGAACATTTAAGCTGCCGGATAAATGACCCAGAATGCCTCAGGAGATGAACAACATTCACAGATCAGCCAGAACATTCACCCCCACATGGTACCACCGCCCCCCCTAGAGTAGCACCCTCCCTGTGCAGGACAGCATTAATATGTTTAACCCACCAACACCACAAGGTAACTGGAAGATTTTAGTCCAGGTTTTGCTCTTCCAGGAATCCTGCTGAATTCCAGATTGTCTTGATGGTTCTACAGATTATTTGATCAGATCATCAAATACTAAACCTGGAAAATCCACTTCACAGACACCACAACAATAACAAGAACCAACAACCCACAAACCCACAACCCATCAGGGCTGTACTGCTAACATCCTGGTACTAGAAACTCCAGGACCCCAGATGTTCTTGTCACTTCCACGTCCTGAATGTTCAGAGGTGTTTTGGTGGTAAAAGTGATTCTACTCTTTTTTATACAGCTCATCGTAACGTTAGAGCTGATCAGTGTCGGTTCACATCCTGATTCTTTAGGAGAATTAAGTTGAACTTTATGAAACACTAATTGTTTTTTTTTCCACTTTTATTAAGGTACTTCTGCTAAAGTGTGTAAAAAGCAGCTGAAGTCTGAGCTGAAGAAGAAGTCCCAGTGTGTGTTTGAGGGGATCATTAAAGCAGGAAACCCAGCCCTTCTGGAGCAGATCTACACAGAGCTCTACATCACAGAGGGAGGGACCGGAGAGGTCAACCATGAACATGAAGTCAGACAGATTGAAGCAGCTTCCAGGAAACCAAACAGGGCAGAAACAACCATCAGACCGGAAGACATCTTTAAACTCCCAGCTGGAAGAAAAGGACCAATCAGAACAGTGATGACGAAGGGAGTGGCCGGCATCGGGAAAACAGTCCTAACACAGAAGTTCAGTCTGGACTGGGCTGAAGGCAAAACCAACCAGGAAATCCAGTTCCTGCTTCCATTCACCTTCAGACAGCTGAATGTGCTGAGAGAGGAGAAGTTCAGCTTGGTGGAACTAGTTCATGCATTCTTCTCTGAAACCAGAGGAATCTGCAGCTTTGAAGAGTTCCAGGTCGCGTTCATCTTTGACGGTCTGGATGAGAGTCGACTTCCTCTGGACTTCCACAACTCTACAATCGTCAGTGACCCCAGAAGATCCACCTCAGTGGACGTGCTGCTGACAAACCTCATCAGGGGGAACCTGCTTCCTTCTGCTTGTCTCTGGATCACCACACGACCCGCAGCAGCCAATCAGATCCCTCCTGAGTGTGTCTCCATGGTGACAGAAGTCAGAGGGTTCACTGACCCTCAGAAGGAGGAATACTTCAGGAAGAGGTTCAGAGAAGAGGAGCAGACCAGCAGGATCATCTCCTACATCAAGACATCACGGAGCCTACACATCATGTGCCACATTCCAGTCTTCTGCTGGATCACTGCTACGGTCCTGGAGAACGTCCTGGAGAACGTCCTGGAAACCAGAGAGGGAGGGAAGCTGCCCAAGACCCTGACTGAGATGTACATCCACTTCCTGGTGGTCCAGGCCAAACTGAAGAAGGTCAAGTATGATGGAGGAGTTGGGACGGATCCACACTGGAGTCCAGAGAGCAGGAAGATGGTGGAGTCTCTGGGAAAACTGGCTTTTGAGCAGCTGCAGAAAGGAAACCTGATCTTCTATGAACCAGACCTGAGACAGTGTGGCATCGATGTCAAAGAGGCTTCAGTGTACTCAGGAGTGTTCACCCAGATCTTTAGAGAGGAGAGCAGCCTGTACCAGGACCAGGTCTTCTGCTTCATCCACCTGACTGTTCAGGAGTTTCTGGCTGCTCTTCATGTCCATCAGACCTTCATCAAGTCTGGAGTCAACCTGCTGGAGGAACAAAGGAACACAGAGACTGAGCTCTATCAGAGTGCAGTGGACAAGGCCTTACAGAGTCCCAACGGACACCTGGACTTGTTCCTCCGCTTCCTCATGGGTCTTTCACTGGAGACCAATCAGACTCTCTTACGAGGTCTGCTTGAACCAAAACAAAGAAGTTCACAGAACAATCAGGAAACAGTTGAATACATCAAGAAGAAGATCAGTGAGGATCTGTCTGCAGAGAAAAGCATCAACCTGTTCCACTGTCTGAATGAACTGAACGCTGGTTCTCTGGTGGAGGAGGTCCAACAGTCCCTGAGGTCTGGACTTCTCTCCACAGATAAACTGTCTCCTGCTCAGTGGTCGGCTCTGGTCTTCATCCTACTGTCATCAGAAGATCTGGAGGTGTTTGACCTGAAGAAATACTCAGCTTCAGAAAACGTTCTACGGAGGCTGCTGCCGGTGGTCAAAGCCTCCAAGAAAGTTGTGTAAGGACGAACACGGACACATCTGTTTTAGTTACAATCACATGTTGTGTTCTTGGAGGAAACCAGTTAAATTCACTATTCAACTAAGTTCAGGTTCATGTGGGACCAGTTCTCATCAATGATTCATCTCAGGCAACTGTACATGCAGAGAAGAGAAATGCAGCGATCACTATGATCCATGCTCATTGATTATTATTTGAAATAATAAGCATTTATTGATATATCATTTATTTTTTTGTTAAATGACAATCAACTTTTAAATAACCCCATCATTTCTCTTTAATCTCCTCTGCAGGTTGAGTGGTTGTAACCTCTCATCGTACATCTGTGCACATCTATCCTCAGTTCTCAGCTCTCAGTCCTCCAGTCTGACAGAACTGGACCTGAGTCACAACCCCCTGCAGGATTTAGGACTGGAGAGGCTGTGTCCTGGACTGGAGAGTCCACACTGTCACCTGGAGTCTCTCAGGTTAGAATCCACTAAGTGTTCAACTGCTGACCGTTAGGTTTGTTTGTTTGGTTGTTTTATTAGATCCCTGTTAGCTGCTGACCTTTCACAGTAGTCTCTCTGGGGTGTCGTCAGAATCATCAGCTTGAAGGTATTATCCATGATTTTAGAGAGCTAGCAAGATTTGAAAGTGGCACCTCCTCTAAGCCCCGCCCCCTCCTCCCCCTCCCGTCAGCGCTCCATCCAAAGCCACGCCCCCACAAACTTTGGGGAACGCGCATTTGCAGGAGTCCAGTTTTC
Source organism: Cololabis saira (assembly GCF_033807715.1). Taxonomy (NCBI): domain Eukaryota; kingdom Metazoa; phylum Chordata; class Actinopteri; order Beloniformes; family Belonidae; genus Cololabis; species Cololabis saira. The sequence continues at coordinate 8,592,565 of NC_084606.1, read as the reverse complement.
CAGGACATTTTGGACAGCACATTTTCAACAAAACTACCCCATGTCTCATTCACCTGTAAGCGAGGCCGGTTTTAGGGGGGGCAGGGGTGGGCTGTGCCCACTCAAACGTGCATCCTGCCCACCGGCGTCTCCATCCCGGCAAGAGTGGAGAGAAGAGAGAGTGGAGAGCGGCTGGCGGTGCGCTGCAGGCTCTAGAGCCACAGCTACGGCGTAGGCTACGGCGTAGGCTACGGCGTAGGCTACGGCGTAGGCTACGGCGTAGGCTACGGCGTAGGCTACGGCGTAGCTGTGGCAACAGAGCCTGCACGGCACCGCAGCGCTCCGCCAGCAGCACTGGCGCTCTCCACTCTCGCCGGGATGGAGACGCCTCCATCCCCACGGACCCCCATACTGCTTCCGAGCCAGAGCTGCTGCAGCTCTTCAGTGCGGCTGCACGTGTCCCTGTGGGCTGCTGCTGCTGGGCGGAGAGTCCTGCTGCAGCAGCCCGGACCGCTCTGCTCCCCGCTCTTACACACAGCGGGGACCGAGCCGCTCTGGAAATAACTACATAATAACTACATACTGGGGGTCCGTGGCAGAGGGGAGGGAGGGGGGGTTACACTGGGACACTGTGAGCCCAGGAGGAGTGGACACGTCGGGCTGGAAGCGAGTGCACGCATGGGACAGGGGGGGGAAGGCATGAAGGCATCTGATTGGTTCTTTCCCCCCCTGCCAAGCCTCTGGTCCTGGACCAATCTGTTTCATTCGGACCAAATGAAACAGGGCTTAGGCTTAGGCTACCTTGTTTAGGAGGCTTAGATGAGGTGCCACTTTCAAATCTTGCTATCTCTCAAACATTGAATACCCTAACTTTAATTACAACATTATCATTAATTAAAATACATACAGTGCCTTGCGAAAGTATTTGGACCGCTTTAACTTTGTGACCTTTTGCCACATTTCAGGCTTCAAACATAAAAATTTTTAATTTTTTGTGAAGAATCAACAACAAGTGGGACACAATCATGAAGGTGGAACGAAATGTATTGGATATTTCAAACTTTTTTAACAAATTAAAAACTGAAAAATTGGGTGTGCAAAATTATTCAGCCTCCTTAATTTAATACTGTAGTGCCACCTTTTGCTGCGATTACAGCTGCAAGTCGCTTAGGGTATGTCTCTATCAGTTTTGCACATGGAGAATTTTTGCCCATTCCTCCTTGCAAAACAGCTCAAGCTCAGTGAGGTTGGATGGAGAGCGTTTGTGAACAGCAGTTTTCAGTTCTTTCAACAAATTCTCGATTGGATTCAGGTCTGGACTTTGACTTGGCCATTCTAACACCTGAATATGTTTTTGTGAACAATTCCATTGTAGATTTGGCTTTATGTTTTGGATCATTGTCTTGTTGGAAGACAAATCTCCGTCCCAGTCTCAGGTCTTTTGCAGACTCCATCAGATTTTCTTCCAGAATGGTCCTGTATTTGGCTCCATCCATCTTCCCATCAATTTTAACCATCTTCCCTGTCCCTACTGAAGAAAAGCAGGCCCAAACCATGATGCTGCCACCACCATGTTTGACAGTGGGGATGGTGTGTTGAGGGTGATGAGCTGTGTTGCTTTTACGCCAAACATAACATCTTGCATTGTTGCCAAAAAGTTTGATTTTGGTCTCATCTGACGAGAGCACCTTCTTCCACATGTTTGGTGTGTCTCCCAGGTGGCTTGTGGCAAACTTTAAACAACACTTTATATGGATATCTTTAAGAAATGGCTTTCTTCTTGCCACTCTTCCATAAAGGCCAGAAATGTGCAGTATACGACTGATTGTTGTCGTATGGACAGAGTCTCCCACCTCAGCTGTAGGTGACCTCTGACCTCTGCAGTTCATCCAGAGTGATCATGGGCCTCTTGGCTGCATCTCTGATCAGTCTTCTCCTTGTGTGAGCTGAAAGTGTAGAGGGACCGCCAGGTCTTGGTAGATTTGCAGTGGTCTGATACTCCTTCCATTTCAATTTTATCGATTGCACAGTGCTCCTTGGGATGTTTAAAGCTTGGGAAATCTTTTTGTATCCAAATCCAGCTTTAAACTTCTCCACAACAGTATCTCGGACCTGCCTGGTGTGTTCCTTGTTCTTCATGATGCTCTCTGCGCTTTAAACTCTGAGACTATCACAGTGCAGGTGCATTTATATGGAGACGTGATTACACACAGGTGGATTCCATTTATCATCATTAGTCATTTAGGTTGTTGTGCGCGCCCATATGCTCATGTGAACTCTGAACTTATAAAATGTATGAACACTTTGTGAATGTGTATATTCAACTTTGAAACTGCTCAGCTGAAAATCGGCTGTAATGTGCCTCCAAAAATGGCCACCTGGCCATGAACTACAACCCCCAGCATGCCTTGCGTGGGGGGGTGGCACCTACAAGCGGCGTGCATCCAATCGCAATGAGGCACCGATGACGTCACCGCAGCGCGCGTAGGATCAACACGCCGCGCTGCTCCTCCATTCTGTCTCTTTTTCCTTCATTCAGCTGGCGGGTCAGCACGTCTTTTTGGCTCCGGGCCAAAGGGACCACGACCTCCCCCCCAAAGGGGGGGATAAGAGGAGAGGTCTGCAGCGTGTTCCGGCCGGAGGATCAGCGAGGATCCACGGCGCTGCATCCCTCTCTCCCCTTTTTACTGCTCGTTCATCTTGCTCTTTTTTCCTTCATCAACCGGTGGGCCAGCACGTACTTTTGGCTCCGGGCCAAGGTCCCATCTTCCTTTCTCCCCCCGGCTGGGGGGAGGTGTAAGGCCCCCATCGGGCCGCTCCGTTGGACCTGCAGCCCGTTGAAGCCGCGGTGCGCGGAGCCGCTCCCATCAGCTCTCGGTCTCAACTTTTCATCCGGAGCTCCGACTCCTGCTTCACGTGTCCCCGGTCCCTGGGAGCTGGAAAGGGGGGGGGAGCCGCTTCGAAACTCGGCCCCGGCCCAGGGTGAGACCCGTTCCTCTTTCATAACCTCTCTCTCTGCTCTTAAGTTCACCTGAAAGGACCTGTGGACAGCCTGCCCCGCGCAGAACCGAGACGCATCCCGCCGCCCCGTCCGGGGCCACGCGCTCAGCCCGACGGGCACCCGCACTGTGAAGAAGTGGACCGGCCCCGCGCGCACCCGAGACGACGTGATAGCCTCCGGAGCGGGGGGGGAGCGCCGGCTGCTTCACGCTGTAGCCCCGTCGTCCTCTCGTGATTCCAGAGTCAGGAGGAGGAGCGGGAGAGGCGGGAGGACTCTTGGATCGGACTCCGACCAAAGACCCGGCAGGAACCCCTGATCGGCACCCGGAGACCCGAGGAGGCGTGAGGTTTTGAGACCTGGGTGTATGAGTTTAACTGGGAGTGTTACAGAGCTAAATCTGTGTTCAGAGCTGAGATTACCTCAGCATCATTATCATGACTGTTGTCATTAATGTGTAGTCACCACTTTCTGCTAGTCATTCATGTTTTAAAGTGCTGTTTCGCCCGTTGATCACGGTTTAAACACCGGGATCACCATCCGTTCTAATTGCACGTGGCGTGGTTACAGTTCCGCCATCTTTAAAATACCACAGGAGCCCGGCTTCTTTAAACACTGCAGCCATATTTTAAACCGTACATGTTCGTGATATCATTTTTATTATTGCTTTGATTTCTTTTTCCATTCCATGCATTTAACTTTCATTTCATTTTTATTGATTGTTGTTTTCCTAGTTAATTAATTGTTTTATAATACTTAAGTTCTGCCATCAGGTTTATTTGGGGTGTTGCGTTTATCATCTTTTGACACCTGTATGTAAATAAATCCTGATTGATTTTTAATGAGTGGTTGTTGTTATTTCATACAAGATTTGGTCACAAATTGATTTGTTTAAAGCAGAACCAGTGTTCGGATATCACTCCTTCAACTGTTATCCTGTAAGTGATAGTAGGATTTGCTGTTATGCAGGATAATTCAAATCATATGAGACTGATTTTCTGCTGTTTAGTTATCATTTTCCCCCGGAGTAAGGCCCCGGGGTGGTGCCCCGACGAGAATTATTATCATTTTGATAATTCAATGTGATAAATAGTCCACTTTTTTAATTATTAATAATTCTTTAATAGAATTATCATTAGCCTTCGATAACTGGACAGCCAAGCTACCTGAGTTGCACAACAAGGTCAACACTGGATCATTCAGAGATCCTCACTGAACTTCTGGACACAGTTTGCTACACTGAAAGTAAAGGGGCTGAATAATTTTGCACGCCCACTTTTTCAGTTTTTTATTTGTTAAAAAAGTTTGAGATATCCAATAAATTTTGTTCCACTTCATGATTGTATCCCACTTGTTGTTGATTCTTCACAAAAAATTACAGTTTTATATCTTTATGTTTGAAGCCTGAAATGTGGCAACAGGTCACAAAGTTCAAGGGGGCCAAATACTTTCGCAAGAAGCCAGGAAGCAGGGCCAACAGAGCCGGTCCTGGGAAGACGCCCACTCTCCCCCACCGGCCATTTAGTCGACGGGGGCCGGCCCGCCCCACCGCACCATGGAGGTGCGGTGGGGCCACCGCCCCACCGGTGGCCCCACCGCACCTCCATGGGTGCCCCCGGTGCCGCCGGAGTCCCCAGGCGGAGGGGGAAATGGTTCAGCATTCCTCCATTCATACTGACGACATAAGAAATAGACACGGGAGAATGACTCCACCCCGCCGTCACGCCCGCCCGCGCACCCCCCGGCCAGGGGAGGCCCGCCACCTGGACCTGGCCCCACCCCCCCCCCGGGGCCACCCCGGCGGACACCCCAGAGGCCCCAGAGTCCCCACAGACGCAGGGGCATGCGGCCCCCGCCCAGCGACGGAGGACCAAGGCAGCAATGTCCCCCCCAGCGCAGACAGCCACCCCCTACCCAGGCAGAGCCGGGCCCTCCGAGTGGGACCCCCACACCCACAGCCCAGCCCCCCCCGGAATGGACCGGAGACGCCGAGGCCACGACCCCCCACCTGGGCCGTCCCCAACCACCCCATCAGCTGCCACGAGGTAACCCCCCCATAGATCCCCAAGGCCCCCTCCGGTCAGAGACAAGGCCCCACCGCTACGCAATAATCACAGAGCAATAATCTACATTTGACAAGAACGATGCGTGTATCACCTGTTTAATCAAATCATTGGTCAACTTGTCTATTCCAGGACATTTGACTCTCTACAACATCCCCTAATACCTTCACTTCTGTTACTTGCTCTATCAAACATCACCCATAGTTAAGCATAGCACAGAGTAATTTCTTAATAAATGTTTTTAACCTTTTGCTGTGTTTGGCGGCTCTTTTGGACAAAAGCGGTAGTGCTTTACCAGAAAGAACACTACATTTCCCATGAGCACCAGCGCGTACTGCCGGAAAGATCCTGTCCCCGTCGCGTGCATTTGTTTTGATAGCGAATGAAGAGAAATGAGGACGGACTTTCAAAACTACTTTTCTGTTTCACCAACAGAACAGACGGAACGCAAAAAAAAAGATGTTAAACTGCTGGAAAGGAACTGGAATTTACCGGGATACCTTAAACAAGGAAGCCAGGGAGCGGTATATGGAGAGAATAATGATTATTAACGGTTTGGGTTCATATGAAATCCCTATCAAAGAGTGGAGCTCCGATGAGGATTTACTGCCGCAGTTCTGCACAACCGACGTCTTAGGCTACCTTGTTTAGGAGTGTTTGGCAGCTGCTTTGGTAAATGTTTGACTCGCCATTTGTTTCAATAAATTAGTATAACATACAGTACATGTTTTGTATTACTCTTACTTTTCATATCTTTTTTTTTACTGCTATATTATGCGGAAGAGGCTCCAAGGCGTGAGCAATATTTTTGTTTTCCTCGTGAGATTATTTTTTTCTTCTGCAGCTACAAATAGAGTGAATATTTTTTCCTCAAAAAAATAGTTTTATCTGAAGACTGGGATTGATCGCACCGCAGAGAGCTGGCCAGCAACTGCGTTTAGCTGGAGAAGTGGGGAATAAAACCCATATGAATGATCTGACCCCGGTCTGTGTGAGTGTTTGTGCAAGGTTGTGGAAGGTTATGTTTGGTCGCTACAGCCGCGATCCAACCGAGCCGACGACTCTTTGTTATCTCAGATACTCGGCCTCCGTGGTTCTGCCTCCAAGCAGGAAAGCGGTAAAATGTTAAACCATTAGCGATCTTTTCCCCACGTCTGTTATGTGTGGAGCTGCTGCAGCCACAACACAGCAACGGGTTACCAGCTCCTGCTGAGCTCTGCTCTCCGCCCATTTTCGTCTCGAATACGAATCGGGAAGGAGGGGGAAATGTCTGTCTTTAATTACTGCTTTTAAATTCTTACATTTTCAAGTCATTTTTTAAAATGTTTTTATGTTAAGCGCTTTGAGTTGTCTTGTACATGAAATGTTAAACACAAACTTTCCAAAATAACCCCATCATTTCTCTTTAATCTCCTCTGCAGGTTGAGTGGTTGTAACCTCTCAGGGAACATCTGTCCACTTCTGTCCTCAGTTCTCAGCTCTCAGTCCTCCAGTCTGACAGAACTGGACCTGAGCAACAACCCCCTGCAGGATTCAGGACTGATGAAGCTGTGTCCTGGACTGGAGAGTCCACACTGTCACCTGGAGTCTCTCAGGTCAGAATCCACCAAGTGTTTGGCTGTTGACTGTTACAACTGTGGTTGATATTGAAGGATTGTTGATGTGTTTCTGCTGATCCTCTGACTTTTCCTTCAGCGCCATCATCAGGTGAACACGAGGACAGAGTCAGCTTTAGTCTCAGAGCAGTTCTCTCAGAGTCTCTGTATGTGTGTTGTGTTGTATGTCTGCAGGCTCTCAGACTGTCTGATCTCAGAGAAAGGCTGTGTTTCTCTGGTCTTAGCTCTGAGCTCCAACCCCTCCCACCTGAAAGAGCTGGACCTGAGCTGCAACCATCCAGGAGAGTCAGCAGTGAAGCTTTTGTCTGCTGGACTGAAGGATCCCCGCTGGAGACTGGACACTCTCAGGTAGGAAGACAGAAGGACATCAGTGTGCTGGACTCTCCATCGTGTTGTTTTGTGGCTCATCATCTTTTATTAATTGCACAGAGTAAAATACAGATACCTGCACCCGACATGTGAATGCTAGTCCTGTTAGAAGAAGGTATACATTACAAAAGAGATGTGACCCTTTCATCTGCATTCACATGTTTTATATCCCCCTCTTCTCATCCTGTTCCTTCCAGCTGTTGGCCTTTTGTTACAAACCATTTCACTAGCAAGGACCACGCCATCAACAAGATACGTTTCATTGATTTATTGATGATGATGATGACAATGACGATGGCGATGACGATGGCGATGATGTTGGCAATGACGATGACAATGATGATGACGATCCATGGTTCGGTCGATGCGTTGTGCAATGAGGATGATGATGACAATGACGATGACGATGATGATCTATGGTTCGGTCGAGGCGTTGTGGGGAAGCTGGTAGGGAATCCGCTGCAGCGCCTGGGCAACGACGGACCCCCTAGGAATCTATGAGGTAGAGAAAGAGAGAGAAGAAGGAGAAGAGAAAGGGGTGGGGAGGAGGGGTGCAGAGAACGAGAGCGAAGAGGAACTGAGGGTTAGGTTAGTATTTGAAGGTATGCCGGAAGAGGCGTGGTGCCGGAAGAGGCGTGGTTGAGGCGTGGTCCTGCTCCTGAAACTCGCTGGTTAAGCTTCAATTCACTAGCAAGGACCACGCCATCAACGAGATACGTTTAATTGATTTATTGATGAAGATGATGGCGATGGTGATGACGATGGCGATGATGGTGGCGAGGACGATGACAATGACGATGACGATGATTATCCATGGTTCGGTCGATGCGTTGTGCGATGACGATTACAATGACGATGACGATGATGATCTATGGTTCGGTCGAGGCGTTGTGGGGAAGCTGGTAGGGAATCCACCGCAGCGCCCGGGCAACGACGGACCCCCAAAACCGTGGATTATTTAAGGAGATGAGACTGAGCGGATCTGAGGTCGCTAAGATCTGAGCGAACGTAGCGATAATAAGTTTGGGAGGACCAACGGCCCATGAGCTGTATGAGGTGCTCTGGGATACCGTTGCGGGAGACTTAAGTGGCGGAGTGACCGGAGTAGTGCGTGGGAGAGATGCCAGATAAGGAGAGTATATGACGGAAGTGAGCGGTGAAACCAGAATCTGGTGACGACTTGTCCCGACTCGGACACGAAAAGAGGATCTGTCAAAGATGTGCTCTGTGTTTTCCGGAATGACGAGTAGTTGGCCAGGGTCTCGAAAGTATTCAGTGGTGATTGGTCTTTGAAGTAGAAGACTGGTGTTGGTGAACCTGATTGATTGGTTCTGGAATGAGAAACGAGAAAGAGAGTCAGCGATGGTGTTGGAGTGACCAGGGACATGTGCTGCACGGAGGATATACTGATGTATGACTGAGTGCCAGACTAGGCGGCGGATGAACGGCATGATGGATGTGGAGTTGGAGCGTCATTTGATTATGTCGACTACTGCGGGGTTGTCTGAGTGGACCATTCGTGGCCCCAGAGAATGGCGGCCACTGATTTATTGATATCAAGATGATGACGATGACGATGGCGATGACGATGGCGATGATGATGGTGATGACGATGACAAAGACGATGACGATGATGATCTATGGTTCCGTCGATGCGTTGTGCGATGACGATGACAATGACAATGATGATGACGATGACAATGATGATCTATGGTTCGGTCGATGCGTTGTAGGGATATGTTGATGTATGACTGAGTGCCAGACTAGGCGGCGCATGAATGGCATGATGGATGTGGGGTTGGAGCGTCCTTTATTGTTTATGTCGACTACTGCGAGGTTGTCTGAGTAGATGAGAATGGACTTGCGGGACCATTCGTGGCCCCAGAGAATGGCGGCCACGATTGATATTGATATTGATTGATATGAAGATGATGACGATGACGATGGTGATGACGATGATGATCTATGGTTCGGCCGATGCGTTGTGCGATGACGATGAAAATGACGATGACGATGATGATCTATGGTTCGGTCGAGGCGTTGTGGCCACAGATGATGGGATAGATCTCATAGAGAGCGGAAGAAGCCATGTGGTATTCGTTTGCAAGCTCTGAGGGCCATCCTGCTGCGAACCATCTGCCATCGTAGAAACCCCTAAAACCGATTGAAGGAGCGGCATCAGTGTATAGATTGATGTCGTGGGGGTGAGCCGGTTGGTCATCATAAAAGAAAGTGATCCCATTCCAGGTGGCAAGGAGGTTAAGCCACAAACGAAGCTCGGCACGGTTCGAGCCGTCTAGGGAGATGGGAGACATGAGAGATGGGACAGCAGAAGCGACGGACAGCAAGCGGGAGATGAAGGCCCGCCCTCGAGGAACAATGCGCATGGCAAAATTGAGGTGGCCCGGGAGGGAGAGGAGCCGGCATTCGGTGCAGCCTGGGGCCATGAGGAAATTGGAAATGAGAAGACTGACTCGGTTGAGCTTTTCGGTCGGAAAAGAAGCCTGAAACAGATCTGTATTGAGAGTGATTCCGAGGAATTCGAGGGAAGTGGGGGGGCCCTCCGCTTTCCCAGCGGACGACGGAACCCCGAGTTCGGAGAAAACGGAAGTCAGAGTGACCAGGCCAGAAGCGGGTGGCGACGAGGGAGGGGCAACGACGAGGAAATCGTCCAAGAGATGGACGAGGAAGGGGATGCCGTGGCTGTTGGAGAGGATCCAGCAGAGGGCCTCAGCCGAAGGTGAGCCTGACTGCAAAGTAGTATGCACCTCGCCAGTGGACGCCGAAGTATTGCCAGAAGTCTGGGTGAATGGGGAGAACCTTGGAAGCGCTGGTGATATCCGCTTTTGAGAGCCACGACCCTTTCCCAGCGAGTGTAATGAGGGCGATGGCGTGATTGATGGTGGCGTAGTGAAGGGAGAAGTCTTCGCTTGGAATCAGGATAGTGATGCTTGGAATGGAACTGCCATGAGACGTTGAGAGATCGATGATGATACGTTTCTTTCCTGAGTATTTCCTGGTTGCAATGCCGAGAGGGCTGATTCGAAAGTTCGGAAAGGGGGGATGAGTGAACGGGCCGATCATGGAGCCTTCTTTAGCTTCCTTGGCGAGCAAGCGATCGACTGACTCCGGCTCGTTTATGGCGGACAGTAGATTTTTGCATCCAAAAGATGAGGACGGAAGTGAGACAATGCCGGGTTGGAAACCTTCACTGAACCCTTTGACGAGGAACTCAATGAAGCACGGACTGGGGCGACCGCGGCACCTCCAAAGCGGGAATGCCAATAGGTGCAGAGAGATGCTCACCCAGCCTCCGCGAAGCTGGGCCGCGCGGGCGGGCGGGGTGGGCGTGCCCACCGCCGCAGCAGGAGCACACGCGGAGGAAGCGGCACTGGAACACGCTGCAGCCAGCATCATTGAAGTCACCACAAACAAAGCGGCCTCCTTGATGCACGACGGGCCCGCCTCCGGCACCGACGCCCCCGGCTGCCGGAATGCCAACAGATGGGGTGGACGATGTGCGCGCTGGAAGCAAGGGCGCCGGCGCCGCCGCCGCTGACAGCCGGAAGAAAGCCGAAAATCTCGCCCGGGTGGAATGAGGCCCAGCGTGGGCAGGAATGGAGCAGGACGAAGCTGGGCGCGACGGGGCACCGCACAAAGAGCATGCCAGGGCTGTGCGGGCGGCGAAGATGCGGCCACACGACTCAGTGTCCAGTGCGCCCCAGCACGCGGCCTCGCCGAATTGATGAAGGCGAGCCGCAGCCTCAGAAGCGAAGTGGATGTGGCACTGACGAAAGTCGCTGCCTCCGAAGCGGAGGGCCAGACCGAGGACGCTGGACAAGCAGCCGTCCAGTTCCTGGTGACGCGAAGGAAAGATGGAACACACAACGTCCCTGCAAAGAGAGAAGCGCATGCATGCTCGGTCGGCGTGAGCTCCCCTGAATGGGTGGATGACCCTCCCCCCGAGCGGAGGCACCCCTCGTGGTCCTCAAGATGTCTGTCTGCGGGTGGTCAGTGGAGGGAAGGCACGAGGAGGAGTGCAAGATCAATGTAGCCACCCTTCACGATTTGTCTGCGCAGGCCGGCCGGAACCGGAGAAGGGCGGGAAGCGAAAGCGCCGGGACGACGGACGTCGGTACCAGCTGTGGACAGGGTGAAATGAGTAGTTGCCTGCGGGGCCGGAACGGGTCGAGGAAGGAAACCGGGCCAAAATGCGGGGGGTGCCGGGTACCAACATCCCGATGCCGGTGGCTCCCACCGAGGTAACCTGCTGGGACTGACGGAGCTGGGAAGCAGAGGATCCAGGCAATCCGGCGCCAAGAGCCCCCTCTACCGCTGGCAGTCGAGGCTGCTGAAAGAGCATAGCGGGGGTTGCTAGCATCCCGGTGCTAGTAACCCCGGCCGAAGTTAGCTGTTGTAGGTTCTGGAGGTGGGCTGAGGGGGGTGCTAGCATCCCGGTGATAGTAACCCCAACCAAAGTTAGCTGTTGTGGGTTCTGGAGGTGGGCTGAGGGGGGTGTTAGCATCCCGGTGCTAGTAACCCCGGCCGAAGTTAGCTGTTGTAGGTTCTGGAGGTGGGCTGAGGGGGGTGTTAGCATCCCGGTGCTAGTAACCCCGGCTGAAGTTAGCTGTTGTAGGTGCTGGGGGTGGGCTGAGGGGGGTGCTAGCATCCCGGTGCTAGTAACCCCGGCCGAAGTTAGCTGTTGTAGGTTCTGGAGGTGGGCTGAGGGGGGTGCTAGCATCCCGGTGATAGTAACCCCCGCTGAAGTTAGCAGTTGTAGGTGCTGGAGGTGGGCTGAGGGGGGCGCTGGCATCCCGGTGCTAGTAACCCCGGCCGAAGTTAGCTGTTGTAGGTTCTGGAGGTGGGCTGAGGGGGGTGTTAGCATCCCGGTGCTAGTAACCCCGGCTGAAGTTAGCTGTTGTAGGTGCTGGGGGTGGGCTGAGGGGGGTGCTAGCATCCCGGTGCTAGTAACCCCGGCCGAAGTTAGCTGTTGTAGGTTCTGGAGGTGGGCTGAGGGGGGTGCTAGCATCCCGGTGATAGTAACCCCGGCCGAAGTTAGCTGTTGTAGGTTCTGGAGGTGGGCTGAGGGGGGTGTTAGCATCCCGGTGCTAGTAACCCCGGCTGAAGTTAGCTGTTGTAGGTGCTGGGGGTGGGCTGAGGGGGGTGCTAGCATCCCGGTGCTAGTAACCCCGGCCGAAGTTAGCTGTTGTAGGTTCTGGAGGTGGGCTGAGGGGGGTGCTAGCATCCCGGTGATAGTAACCCCCGCTGAAGTTAGCAGTTGTAGGTGCTGGAGGTGGGCTGAGGGGGGCGCTGGCATCCCGGTGCTAGTAACCCCGGCCGAAGTTAGCTGTTGTGGGTTCTGGAGGTGGGCTGAGGGGGGTGTTAGCATCCCGGTGCTAGTAACCCTGGCGAAGTTAGCTGTTGTAGGTTCTGGAGGTGGGCTGAGGGGGGTGTTAGTATCCCGGTGCTAGTAACCCTGGCTGAAGTTAGCTGTTGTAGTTGCTGGGGGTGGGCTGAGGGGGGTGCTAGCATCCCGGTGTTAGTAACCCCGGCCGAAGTTAGCTGTTGTAGGTTCTGGAGGTGGGCTGAGGGGGGTGCTAGCATCCCGGTGCTAGTAACCCCGGCCGAAGTTAGCTGTTGTAGGTTCTGGAGGTGGGCTGAGGGGGGTGCTAGCATCCCGGTGATAGTAACCCCCGCTGAAGTTAGCAGTTGTAGGTGCTGGAGGTGGGCTGAGGGGGGCGCTGGCATCCCGGTGCTAGTAACCCCGGCCGAAGTTAGCTGTTGTGGGTTCTGGAGGTGGGCTGAGGGGGGTGTTAGCATCCCGGTGCTAGTAACCCCGGCCGAAGTTAGCTGTTGTAGGTTCTGGAGGTGGGCTGAGGGGGGTGTTAGCATCCCGGTGCTAGTAACCCCGGCTGAAGTTAGCTGTTGTAGTTGCTGGGGGTGGGCTGAGGGGGGTGCTAGCATCCCGGTGCTAGTAACCCCGGCCGAAGTTAGCTGTTGTAGGTTCTGGAGGTGGGCTGAGGGGGGTGCTAGCATCCCGGTGATAGTAACCCCGGCTGAAGTTAGCTGTTGTAGGTGCTGGGGGTGGGCTGAGGGGGGTGCTAGCATCCCGGTGCTAGTAACCCCGGCCGAAGTTAGCTGTTGTAGGTTCTGGAGGTGGGCTGAGGGGGGTGCTAGCATCCCGGTGATAGTAACCCCCGCTGAAGTTAGCAGTTGTAGGTGCTGGAGGTGGGCTGAGGGGGGCGCTGGCATCCCGGTGCCAGAAACCCCGGCCAGATCTAGCTGCTGTAGTTGCTGGAGGTGGGCAACGGGGGGGGCGCTGGCATCCCGGTGCCATAAACCCCGGCCAGATCTAGCTGCTGTAGTTGCTGGTGGTGGGCAGCGGGGGGCGCTGGCATCCCGGTGCCAGGGACCCTGGCTGAAGCTGGCCGCTGTAGGTGCTGGGGGAGGGCAGCGGGGGGCGCTGGCATCCCGGTGCCAGGGACCTTGAGGAAGGAGGAAGGAGACTGCTGGTGTGGGTGGAAATCCAGATAGGAGGTTGAAGGTCCAGGAATGATGAAGCTGTGTGCTCTTACTGAAGTAGGTAATTGACCTAAAACCATGGTGTTACTTGTTCTGATGGCTGTTTTTTGACCTTGCTTCTGTTTATGAGTTTTTTGCTGTTGAACCAGAGGGTTGGGTTGGACTGGCCCTTTAATGGGGGCGTTGACGTCACGGCGCGCCGTCGAAGTTTGCGTGATGACGTCATCCGGAAGAGAACTGGCGTCGGCGGAGCTGTGGCCATGGCAGGCTGACATGGGATGATTGAAAAGTTTTGCTTTATTGTCCGAAATATTTGCAGAAGGCCAGCCGGCGAGGTTTCTCGCTGGAGCGTGGTGACGCTGGGACTGCCGGCGGGTTGTGCAGCCTGTGTTGTCGGGTCGATAGCGAGGGGCTTGGGTTAGCCTCGTAGGAGAAGGAGTCGGGGACCTGCGACGACAGCGATTGGCTGCTCCGGATTGTCCGTGTCCTCTTCTCGTCGATGACGGAGGTGGGCTAGGAGATGGGGAGGACATCACGGGTGAGCTGCAGTAATCCTGGATGTTCAGGAGAGATTAACCGGGCGGGATGTGGACCACTGAGGAGACGGAGCTTGACCGGCTTGCCGGCTTCCTGGGCGGCTGTCGGGCCCGGGAGAGCGGTGTTTCAGGCACGGCGACGGCTGAAAGGTTTTCCTCCTCCGAATCTTGATCCGCTGGTGTTTGCTGGTGATCCCCTGCAAACAGATCGTCGTCCGATGGCGATAGCAACACGAGATCCATGCCTGAATGGGTGAGTAACTATCTTAGAGATACGAGAGTGTGTAGTAGCGTTGACGTGCTTGCGGCTCCGGTGCAGAGAACGAGAGCGAGCGTGCAGAGAACCAGAGCGAAGAGGAACTGAGGGTTAGGTTAGTATTTGAAGGTATGCCGGAAGAGGCGTGGTGCTGGAAGAGGCGTGGTTGAGGCGTGGTCCTGCTCCTGAAACTCCCTGGTTAAGCTTCAAATAATGTCAGATTTTTTCCCATGACACTTTGAGCAGAGATCTTTCAGCAGATGGAGCTGCTGCAGCTCATCTGGTTTTCATTTTCACATAGTACCAGGACTAATATGAAGGGTGGTGGTGTTGCTACTATATATTCAGACTTTCTATCATGTAAAACCATTCATGTGGGCTCATACTCTACTTTCGAGTACTGAGCTCTGGCTATTCGACCTGCTTATCCATGTCCAAGGCTCAGAAAAGGTTTTATAGCTGAATTTAGCGAATTGTTATCCCAAATTACTGTTGAATATGACTACATACTTATTTCTGGTGATTTTAACATTCATATTGATTGTACCAATGATCACTTTGCCAACCATTTTATTGAACTGTTATCCTCTTTTGAACTCATACAACATACTACTGGGGCTACTCATAATCAGGGGCACACTCTTGATTGAGTGTACTCTTGATGTTGGGACCTCTGATCACTTTTGTATCTTCTTTAATGTTG
Source organism: Cololabis saira (assembly GCF_033807715.1). Taxonomy (NCBI): domain Eukaryota; kingdom Metazoa; phylum Chordata; class Actinopteri; order Beloniformes; family Belonidae; genus Cololabis; species Cololabis saira. The sequence continues at coordinate 8,577,523 of NC_084606.1, read as the reverse complement.
CCTGGACAACTAAAATTATACCTGGGTCAAAACTAGTCAAAAGACGCACCATTGCTGCTGACACAGCTGGTAGCTTTATTGCTAAATATACCAACACTGCTAGACTATTTGGGCCATACTCTTACTCTAACCTGGACTTTACTCCATCTCCATTGTCTTCATGTGACAACTTGATCAATGACTTTAGTTGTTTAGTGGCGCAAATTATGGATGATATAGTGCCTATTAAAACCAAATTAATTTCTGGCAAGACAAAAGCACCATGGAGGAATGTGAAAACAGTGAGGGCCCTTAAAAGGAACTGCCGCAAATCCGAGCGCAAGTGGCGCAAGACCAAACTGCAGGCTGACTATAAGATCTATAAAAATATGCTCAGCACTTATAACAAAGAAATAAAACAATCTAGACAGCAGTACTTCTCTCAAATCATCACGGACAATTCACATAACGCTAAGTTTCTCTTTAGCACAATTGACAAACGTATTAATCCTCCGAGACCAATACCCACTGAGTTCCACTCCTCTGATAAATGTAATGAATTTGCATTATACTTCAAATCTAAAATCCTGAACATTAGGAATAATATAGCTGGTGGACGTGACCCCTCTCCCTCTGCTCAGCACTGCAGTGCCAGCACTCTTTCCAACTTCACCCTTACTCAGTGCAGTGACATGCAGGAAGTAGTACAACAGCTGAGCTCTGCGACCTGCTCGCTTGATCTTATGCCCACTAAACTGTTCAAAGATGTTTTTAACTGTATTGGTGATGATGTACTCAAAATTGTAAATACCTCCCTACAGTCTGGAATCTTTCCCTCGGGTCTCAAACATGCTATTATAACACCATTGATAAAAAAGAGTAACCTTGATCCTTTCACTGTTGAGAACTAAATGCCCATTTCAAACCTTCCATTCCTGAGGAAAATTCTGGAGAAGGTTGTCTACCAGCAATTACACAGGTATCTGTCATATAATAGCCTGTTTGATGCCTACCAGCCTGGTTTTAGAAAGAATCACAGTACAGAAACTGCCCTCGTCAGAGTTATCAATGATCTGAAAATTAACACAGACAACCACAAAGTCTCTATTCTGTTACTGCTCGACCTTAGTGCAGCTTTTGATACTGTAGACCATGTCATTCTACTTCAGTGCCTTGCACAGTGTTTGGGCCTCAGAGGCTCAGTTCTTAACTGGTTTTCTTCATATTTAAGTGGTAGATCTTTCTCTGTTTCCGTCGGCAGCTATGAATCTGATAATGTCAGCATTGAATATGGAGTCCCACAAGGGTCAATTCTAGGTCCCCTACTTTTCAATTTGTATATGTTACCACTTGGGTCCATCATTCGGCATCATAATATTCAATATTATTCCTATGCTGATGACACACAATTATATGTATCAGTTACTGCCAATCATTTGAGCCCAGTCAATGACCTCATTCAATGCATTACAGACACCAAGTATTAAATGGCACCCAACTTTTTACAGCTAAATGAAGAAAAAACAGAGACTATTTTAATTGGTCCAAGTGCTCTGAGGCAACATATTCTCCCTCTATTAACTCCTCTGTCAGTAAAACAATGTGAGCTTGTCAAAAACTTGGGTGTTATTTTAGATGCTGATCTTAACTTCCAGAAACACATAGCAAATGTCTCCAGGACTGCCTTCTATCACCTCAGAAATATATCTGAAGTAAGATGCTTTCTGTCACAATCAGACTCTGAAAAACTGGTTCATGCCTTTATCTCCAGTAAATTAGATTATTGCAATGCACTTTTTGCAGGACTAACAAAGCAAGTGTTACATAAACTCCAGCTTATTCAAAATGCTGCAGCCAGAATTCTAACAAAGACCAGGTGTTAAGGTTTGGTATTTTAAGGACCCAAGTGCAGGGGAGAGAGGGAGGCCGGAGGCAGGAGTTCTCAAAAACAAAAAGGATTTAATCCACAAAAGGCAAAAACAAGGCGCTGCAGAGCAGGATCAAAAAACACAAAACTAACAGGGATAAAGACCAGGAGCACATGGAGGGAAGAACCAGTACACACCGACAGGGAACCAAGGAATGACAAGACAAGATATACTGAAGGGATAACGAGACATGACGAGACACAGGTGCAGACACAATCAGGGCAGATGGGACACAGGCGGGGCAAGACAGAAACTGAAAGTCAAAAAACTGGGGGGGAAGTGTCAAACCCTGACAGTACCCCCCCCTCAAGGGACAGATCCCAGATGTCCCCAGAGTCCTAACCCAGGGTGGGCGGAGGGGTTCTGGAGGAGGGCCCAAGCCACACACGGCCAAAGACCCGGGTCCGTGGCGCTGGCTGCGGGGGTACCCGGGTCCGAGGTGCCGGCTGCGGGGGTACCCGGGTCCGGGGCGCTGGCCCCCCCTCAAGGGACAGATCCCAGATGTCCCCACAGTCCACATCCAGGGCGGGCTGGGGGGGAACACGGGTCCTCGGAGCTGGCTGAGGGGGGGCACGGGTCCTAGGAGCTGGCTGAGGGGGGGCACGGGTCCTCGGAGCTGGCTGAGGGGGGCACGGGTCCTCGGAGCTGGCTGAGGGGGGGCACGGGTCCTAGGAGCTGGCTGAGGGGGGACACGGGTCCTCGGAGCTGGCTGAGGGGGGGCACGGGTCCTCGGAGCTGGCTGGGGGGGGTCCGGAACCATCACCGGAGGAGGAACTCGAGCAGGAGCTGAGGCGTCCAGGACCACCGCTGGAGCCAGAACCGGGGGCCATGCGTCCAGGACCACCGCCGGAGCAGGAACTGGGGGCGATGCGTCCAGGACCACCGCTGGAGCAGGAACAGGCTGGGGCTGGCGCTGACGCCGTCGCTTCCCCTGGGGCTGAGAACCCCCGGGCCCGCCTCGAGCCAGGCGTGTTCCCCAGAAGGGGGGAACAGGCTGGGATGCGTCCAGGACCACCTCTGGAACAGGAAGAGGTGCGTCCAGGGCCCCCACCGGAACAGGCTGGGGCTGGGGCTGGCGCTGACGCCGTCGTCATAGCCTCCCCTGAGCCTGCAGGCTCCTGGGCCCACCCAGAGCCAGGCGTGTTCCCCAAAAGGGGTCCCAATACTCCCCCTCCTCGGCCCGGCGCAAAAACTCCCTCAACGTGAGGCGCTCTCCCGCTGGGTCCATTGTGGTCGGTCCGTTCTGTTATGGTGTGGTTTTCTCAGGACCCAAGTGCAGGGGAGAGAGGGAGGCCGGAGGCAGGAGTTCTCAAAAACAAAAAGGATTTAATCCACAAAAGGCAAAAACAAGGCGCTGCAGAGCAGGATCAAAAAACACAAAACTAACAGGGATAAAGACCAGGAGCACATGGAGGGAAGAACCAGTACGGACCGACAGGGAACCAAGGAATGACAAGACAAGATATACTGAAGGGATAACGAGACATGACGAGACACAGGTGCAGACACAATCAGGGCAGATGGGACACAGGCGGGGCAAGACAGAAACTGAAAGTCAAAAAACTGGGGGGGAAGTGTCAAACCCTGACACCAGGGGCCTCATTTATCAACCGTTCGTAGAAAAGGTTCTAAATTCTGTCGTAGGAATGAAATTTAGAATGTGTGTAAGTACAAAAAAATCCGGATTTAATCAAACGTGCGGACACTGGTCGTACGCACATCAGTGATGATAAATCCCACCTGTGCTTACCTGCCGTGCTCGCACCGGGTGAGGGTCATTTGCATACAGAAACTCCTCCAATTAACCATATATGGCAGCAACACTCCCTTCAAAAATGCGTGAATTGAGTCCCTCCCCCTCACCGAAATCATGGCAAAGAGGGCGAAGAAAAGGAATTACACCGACGCTGAGATCGAGGTTCTGGTGGGAGAAGTGGAGAGCAACCAGAGATTACTTTTCGGAAACTTGAATGCAGGTGTGACCAATAAAAAGAAGAGTGCTGCGTGGGAGAAGGTCACAGATGCCATTAATTCTGTTTGGTCAGAGTCAAGATCACCCTCAGAGATAAAAAAAAAAGTGGTTTGACATCAAACTAGGTGCCAAAAAACGCGTCGCAGCCCATAAACAGGAGACATCTGCAACCGGAGGAGGACAGGCAACAACGCAGCTGTCAGCGATGGATACCCGTGTTGCCAGCATCATCGGGGACACAGCACTGTGTGGTATAATTCCCGGAGGAGACACAAACACACTCCCACCAGCTGTACCATCAACAAGTCACACTGCAGGTAAAATAAAAAGCTGAGCTGAGGTGTTTCACAAACATTTATTTAGACAGTTTAATGTGTGAATTTGAATCAAAATAAATGTGACAACATTGTGATGCTTCTTTAATAACTCAGACACTCAAGCCAGTCCAGCCTGCGCTAAGGAGCCGGAGACGGTGGAGGAGCCGGAGGCGGAGGAGGGGCTGGAGGAACAGGAGCAGCCAGGGTCATCCAGAACCCATTCGGTGTGCCCAGAGCTGCCTTAACCTAATGATAGGCCCTGGGGCTAAGAGGTTTTGTAGGCCCCCCAGCCCCTCGACTTACATAGTCTTAACGTCTTAACGTATCACTTGAGTAGCCCTGCATTAAGGCGGCCTTGGGTGCGCCCTGGGAGGGTGAGGATGCTGTCGGAGGCAGTGATTCAGAACCAGGAGGACACCACCAGATCCGTCAACGAAATAAGGGATCAACTGACCACCATATCGAACACCCTACTTCAGATGAATGAATCTCTGAAACAGATTGCTGCATGCGCAGCGCAGATGTTGAAAAAATAAACTAAAAAATGTTGAATGATGTTGACATTATTTTCCCACGCACACCTTCGATCCGAAATCTCTCACTTTTCAAAGATCGGCTAACAGGCAGACCTATGGAGCCAAATCAAGGCAAAAAGGTCTGTAATTGAAAAACTGAGATTTGAACCTGAAAATTCAAGTTTTGATCATGTACCTTTCTTTGTAATCTGAAACTGAAAAAAGGATCTGATACTGAAAAAAAGAAACAGTAGAAAAATAAGTTAATGATCAAAACTTGAATTTTCAGGTTCAAATCTCAGTTTTTCAATCACAAAACTTTTGGCCTTGATCTAGCTCCATACAGACTTACTTAATATCCCTGTATGATCCTCTCTCTCGTTTGAATGCCAGCAGCATTAGGGGGTGGGAAAGGCTCTGCGTCGGGCATGGGCTCGTCTGCTCTGGGGGGTTCCTGCAGAGGGACACCTTGTCTCATGGCTAAGTTGTGAAGCACAGAGCAAGCCAAGATGATGTTGCAGACTTTTTCAGGCCTATGTGTCCCCCCCGCGCTGGACAGGCACAGCCATCGGCCTTTTAGAAGACCTATTGTGCGTTCAACAACAGTTCTTGAGCGTGCATGGGCCCGGTTGTAGTGCTGCTCCTGCGGGGTCCTCGGGTTGGGTATGGGGGTCATCAGCCATGGCTTTAGTGGATATCCCCGATCACCTATAGAGATGTTATAATAATAATAAATATATGATATTTATATTATATATGTATATATATATAAATATATATTTATTTATATTATAATAAATAAATACGACGCCCAGAAAATTATTTCGAAATGTTGCAACACTCACCAATAAGCCAGCCATCCTCAACAGCTCCTGCTGGGAGGTCCACACCAACAGAGCTGTTCTGCAGAATGAATGAGTCGTGCGTTCCTCCAAGCCACCGGGAAACAACGTTTGTCAGAGACGTATTTGCATCGCAGATTATTTGTGTATTTATTGAATGAAAGCCTATGCTGTTGACGTAACTGAATTAATTGCGTGATGGTGCTTTTATGGCGATGTGGGTGCAATCTATGGTGTCATAACCCTGGCTCAAAGGCCATGACAAAAGAAGGGGAAAGGACGCAACGTACTAGTAAATTAAGATATTTATTAAGGTAAACAAATAAGATAAGGAATGGGATGTGTAAAGTCAGTAAAATCAGTAGTATGCATGTGGATGTGTGTAAATGTGCTGTATGGTGTTGTGTGTGCAAAAGGCTCAACAAAACCAAAAGGAGTGCTGCCAGGATGAAAAGAGAGAGGAAGAGAGACTGAAGCCCCAGCCTTTTCTCTTCCTGAGGAGCACCCAGCCCAGGTGCTCCAGATCTAGCAATCAGCTGGCTCCACCTCGAAGAGGAAAACAGAGAGAGAGGGACTGAGACACAATATAACATAGGCCATCACACCCCCCCCCATAAAGTCAATGTTTCCCATGGAACCATTGGCCTTCACCCACAACCAAAGAACAAATCACACTAATGACAAAACATAAGCCTATCACCGTCATCCTGCCTGCAGCCCACCACTGTGCCCCACCTCAGCAACCCTGGTACCTGAGAAGCAGATTAAGAGGATGAGAGCACAGAGCAGTTTAACAGGCAGAACAGACAGTTATTTGACTTGAATAACACAAGGACAAACTAACACAAAGGTGCACGTGATAATGCATCTGCAATAACATTGTCTGTTCCTTTTATATGTCTAATGTCCAGGTCATAAGCCTGCAAAAATAGAGACCATCTTACAAGCCTCTGATTGGGACACCTAAGAGACCGAAGAAATGTCAGAGGGTTGTGGTCAGTGAAAACCACCAGGGGTGCTCGAGCTCCTCCAACATAAACTTCAAAATGTTGTAAGGCCCAAACAAGTGCCAACGCTTCCTTCTCTATTACAGAATAGTTTGACTGATAACTATTAAACTTCCTAGAGAAGAAGCTGACTGGTCTCACCACACCCTGGTTTCCCCCCTGCAGCAGGACGGCACCTGCTCCCACCTGGCTGGCGTCCACTTGGAGCATAAATACCTGGTCAAAACATGGAGCTGCTAATACAGGAGAAGAACACAGTAAAGATTTTACACTATCAAAAGCTTGCTGGCATTCAGCTGACCAGACAAATTTAGCCTTGGCCTTTAACAATTCAGTCAATGGGAACACAACAGTGGAGAAGTTTTTGCAAAAACACCTATAATAACCCACTAAACCCAGGAACCTTTGCAGTTCTTTTTTTGTAGCGGGTTGTGGATATTTGGCCACAGCCACGACCTTGGCCTGGACTGGGGCCACACAGCCCTGTCCCACCACCCGGCCGAGGTACGTCACCGTAGCTCGCGCAAAGACGCACTTGGCAAGTTTGACAGTAAGGCGCACTTCAGCCAACCGGTCAAACAGCGCCCGAATACGCTGAAGATGCGAGTGCCACGTATCGCTATAAACAACCAGATCATCGAGATAGACTGAGCAACCCTGCAAACCCGACACTATCTGGTTCATTAGTCGTTGGAACATCGCAGGGGCATTCTTAAGCCCAAAAGGCATAACCTTATAACTGTACAGGCCAGACGGAGTGATGAATGCACAGACCTCTTGCGCACGCTCAGACAGAGGCACCTGCCAATAACCCTTAAGCAGATCGAACTTGCTGACAAATTTGGCCGAGCCTACCTGGTCAATACAATCGTCTATTCGTGGCAATGGAAATGAATCAGACTTTGTAACAGCATTTACTTTGCGGAAGTCTGTACAAAATCGAGGTGTGCCATCATGCTTCGGCACCAAAATACAAGGCGAAGACCAACTAGATGACGACGGAGCAGCTATATTATTTTGGAGCATATACTCAATCTCTGCATCTAAATGCTCACGTTTACCCGGCGCCACCCGGTAAAACTGTTGTTTAATGGGCCGAGCATCTCCAACATCCACCTCATGCTCAATCCAGTCGGTCTGCGTGGGAATGTCACTGAACAAACAGGGATACTTACGCACCAAACATGTCAGTTCACTGCGCTGTGACGCGGACAGGTGACCCAACAACTGGTCCAAATTATCAAGCGATTTCGAATTTCTTAACCGCCCGCACAGCAAGCTTTCATCCGGCTCTGGCACACCGTCACATTCATCCGCCACCGAAGCCACAGCAAGAGCCGGGCGCACCCCGTCACTCAGCTCCTGACTCAAACCCGGCTCAGCACGGGTGTAATACGGCTTCAAAAGATTTATATGACAAAGACGTTTAGCTTTCCGCCGACCGTGTGTTGCTATAATATAGTTCAAATCAGAGACCTTTTCAACCACACTGTATGGACCTGTATATTTTGCTTGGAAAGGCGAACCAACGATAGGCAAAAGCGCCAGAACCTGGTCGCCTGGACTGTAGTCATGACGCACGGAACGACGGTCATACAACTTTTTCATTTTTTCCTGGGACACAGACAATTTTTCCCGTGCCATACAACCAGCAACAAACAAGCGATGACGGAACCCGTTTACATATTCCAACAAACTGCTAGGTGGGTCAGTATCAACGCAGTCCCCCTTCAGCACTGCTAACGGACCCCGCACAACATGTCCAAAGACCAACTCATTTGGGCTAAATCCTGTGCTTTCTTGCACTGCCTCTCGCGCAGCCAACATGAGCCACGGGAGCCCCTCTTCCCAGTCTCTATCCATCTCCGTGCAATAGGCACGTAGGAGAGACTTAAGCGTCTGATGGAACCGCTCGAGGGCCCCCTGGCTCTGCGCATGATAAGCTGTCGATTGGTTCTGTCTAATACGCAGCAGCCTCAACACTTGCCCAAACAAGTTAGATGAAAAGTTTGACCCTTGGTCACTCTGAACCACTTTGGGGATACCAAACACTGAAAAAAACTGCGACAATGCCTTAACCACAGCCTTAGTTGTAATCGACCTCAAAGGATATGCCGCCGGATAGCGGGTGCTCTGACACATCACCGTCAGCAGATATTTACAGCCAGACGTGGACGGCGGCAACGGACCCACACAGTCCACAATGAGGTGCGTAAAAGGCTCACTCGCAACCGGGATAGGTTGCAGCGGCGCCGGCTTGAGACTCTGATTAGGCTTTCCAGTTAGCTGACAAACATGGCAGGTTTTAATGTACGCGGACACATCACGCTTAACGCGCGGCCAAAAGAAGTGTTTCAAAATGTTCAAATACGTTTTGCGCACACCAAAGTGTCCACACTCATCATGTGCCACCTTCAAGACAAGAGGACGAAACTTCACTGGCACTACCAACTGGAAAACGTCACCCTTCACACACTCATTAACAACAGGGACCCACTTCCTGAAAAGCACGTCATTATGCACCAAGTAACCATGTGCAGCACTAGATATTTCCGAAGCAGACAAGGCACGCTCAAACACCTCTTTCAATGACAAATCATTACGCTGCTCCTGTACAACTTCCCCGTGTGACAAGGATAAAGGCAGTTCAGATAACAAAGGAACCTCTAGAGCTACATCACTGCTACTGTCAGGCCCTACCGGATCAGCTTTGCTCATAGCTCGCGTAATTACGCATGATGACGAAACGTCTGGCAACACACCGGAGCTCTCCTCAGACACAAACTCAGACTGACAAGATGTAACTACAGGCGATGGAGGCGGGTCGGCGAGAGGTGTGGACGGAGTATCAGACCAAACCCGTCTACCAGCAAGGCCGTTGCCCAAAATCAAATGCACACCATCAATAGGCAACGCCGGCCGCACCCCAACAGCCACCTCGCCTTTAACCAGCTCACATTCAAGGAACATTTTATGCAATGGAACAGGGAGAATTTCTAACCCCATCCCCCGACTGAGAACACGGTCACCAGTGTCAGACTCTTCAGACAAAGGTAAAACGGAGTCAACAATGTAGGAATCATACGCCCCAGTATCCCTCAGAATTTTTATGGGGACCTTCACATCACTCCCTACAAGTGACACAAAACCATCACGAACGAAATGAGCATAAGCTGCCAACACATCTGGTTCACAGGAGTGAAGAACAAACCCCTCCGACACACAGCAACTCTTAACAGGTGCAGCAAAGGCAGCAGGCCTAACACCAGATCTCCTTCCCCCGGCTTTAGATTTTAACACAGGACAATCTGCCTTCCAGTGCCCCTTCTCATGGCAATAGTTACAAACATTGCCACTGTCAAAACTGCCACCTGCCTTGGAGTCAAACCTCCCAAAACCAGCTTTCTTTGAACGCTGCCTCTCAAACGTGTCATCAGCCCCAGTTCCCCGACCCCCAACATCACGAGCAACAGGGCGCTCCCTGAAACTGCTTTTATGAAGCAACATATACTCATCCGCTGATACAGCAGCATCAGCAGCAGTAGTGACTTTCTGCTCTATGATGTACGTGGCTATGCGTTCTGGCAAAGAATTTTTCAACTGCTCCAGAATCATCAGATCACACAAACTGTTAAACTCAGTGACGTCAAGCGCAGCTAACCACCGCTTAAAGTGAGTGGACAGGTCCCTAGTGAACTCCACATAGGTCTGACCATTTTTCCTCTCCCAGGACCGAAATCGCTGGCGATATGCCTCCGGCACGAGCTCGTATACTTTAAGCACCGCCGCTTTTATCTTAACGTAACTAGAGCTGTCCTCAAGGCTCAAAGACGAATAAGCCTCCTGCGCTTTCCCTGAGAGGACACACTGTAACATCAGGGCGCAGTCTGCATCAGACCAATTTCTAGCCTTGGACACACGCTCAAACAGTAGAAAAAAAGTATCTGGATCCCTTGCATTAAACTGCGGCAGCCAACGCAAATTGTTTATATCAAAGCGATCCACAGAAGACTTAGACCCCTGCTCGCCCTTAACAGACACATGCTTCTGCAACTCCAACTGTGCCATCTCTGACTCATGGCGAAATCTCGCTATTTCAATCCATGTTTTACTTTCCAATTCATGTGTTTTACTTTCCAATTCATGCGTTTTATTTTCCAATTCATGTTTTCTAAGTTGTAACAACAAAATCTCCCTCTGCTGCTCAAAAGTTAACCCGTGTTGCACAGCCACCGTAGGTGCAACAGAAGCAGTGGCCTCACCAAAATTTGAATCAAAAACCACTTCTTCCTCGCCTGACATGAGCTCAAGCGACACCAACTTAGATTTTATAGCAGTTTTAATATTATCCTTGAGACGCCTGTCTCCCACAACCTCCACTGAAAAATGATCTGCAACCGCGAGCAACTGCTCCTTTGAAAGCGCATCCAAAGCCTCCTGAGACGGATTGGCAATAAATGCGTCCACCACAGACATGATAAATACTCAGACCGAACAACAAGAACAAACTTTACGCACACAACCGGACCCGACAAGCAACTGTGCGCACCAAAGAGGAATAATCCTCCGCTCGGCTTGGAGTTCCCCGCTATTTTTTCCAAAACAAAGTGAAAAGGTTAACCCAAAAATAATGAAACAAAAGGAGATGGAGATCCCAGCCAAAAAGAACAAAAGAAGGGTCAGCACAGGGCCAGCCACGCAATGGGCCGTCGGACCACGTACTTTCCCCACTAAATAAGAAAAACCAAGGTAAACCTATAACCAAACAAAACCGATAACAGGACCACCGGCAATCTCCAACCCAAACTAAAATAAGAAAAACTCCGCACCAATTCACAGACAACTACGCACAGCCACCCTGTCGGTCCAGCTGAAAATAGCGAAAACAGGACAGACAAGCCAAAAAGCTCCCTCAAAAGAAACAGGTAAGTAACCCAAAACTTCGTGCAAAGCCACAAACAAACTTAGTTACTTACCCTGCAAAAGCACTCCAAACTTAAAGTCCTTTCCCTTAAACAAACAAACAACCGTGCAGCCACCTGCACTAACAAACAAAACTGTGGGCGCGCACTCCAAACTAATTACGCACACCTGTGCCAAACCAGACTGCAGCCCAAACAGGCCCTTAACAAGCTGCTACAACTTTATCAAACCTAAAGCTGCAAGCACCAAACTGCACAACTAGGTATTAAACAATGGCGCATACTTCACTCATTAAAGCTTACCTAGATGCAAAATAACCGGGAAAAACACGGCACGAGCCCCCATTTGTCATGCCGGTTACTGACCAAACAGCTATGGACGAGCCCCCATTTGTCATAACCCTGGCTCAAAGGCCATGACAAAAGAAGGGGAAAGGACGCAACGTACTAGTAAATTAAGATATTTATTAAGGTAAACAAATAAGATAAGGAATGGGATGTGTAAAGTCAGTAAAATCAGTAGTATGCATGTGGATGTGTGTAAATGTGCTGTATGGTGTTGTGTGTGCAAAAGGCTCAACAAAACCAAAAGGAGTGCTGCCAGGATGAAAAGAGAGAGGAAGAGAGACTGAAGCCCCAGCCTTTTCTCTTCCTGAGGAGCACCCAGCCCAGGTGCTCCAGATCTAGCAATCAGCTGGCTCCACCTCGAAGAGGAAAACAGAGAGAGAGGGACTGAGACACAATATAACATAGGCCATCACAATGGCTCCAATTATGTTTGGGAATCCGGCGATGGCATGAAATCCTCGTTTGATCTCGACTTGTTGCTGATGTGCGAATGGGAACTGGATGTAAGCTGGGGCGAGAAAAATGATTGCATCCAACACTGCCGGCATGATTCTGCTAATTGTCGGCTGCGAAATGCTGCATATGTCTCCAATCTCTCTCTGAAATGTCCCGGTGGCCAAGAATCCCAGGGTGGACAGGAGCTGGATGTGACTGGAATGGCTTTGCTGCGTTTTGTCTCTCGCTCCAACATTGGTTGCAATTCGCTGCATAGATCCATCAGAATATGTTTTGGGAAGCGGTACCTGCTGAGAAGCCACTTCGTTCTCTCGCTGTACAGGTCAGCGCGCTCTTTGAATACGTGCTCTCTGCGGAGCGCACGGTTCTCCAAATCCTCCATATCCTCAAAATCCTCCAAATTCTCCAAATCCTCCAAATCATCCAACAGTACGAGATATGCCATGGTACTTGTATTTTCTTTTCAGATCATCCTGCCACAGCTGTCTTTTATAGCAGTCACACCAGTTATTCACACTGTCTGCTGATTTACTAATTGAGTATCTTTATTAATTAGAGGAAACGGGGAACATGTGTGAAGTTTGAGATCGCTGAACACTGACTCTTTTAATGGGTTCTATTTGTAGTTTCACTGTTCTACCACTAGGTTTTGTGTGTACGCATGGTCGGAGTTGTGCTTACATTTACACGCGTTTCTGCGCACAGGTACAGGTTGATAAATTCCATACTTTGCGTGGGAATGCTCGTACACACGCTTTACGCACAGATCTGTGCGTACGAACGGTTGATAAATGAGGCCCCAGGAGGTTTGAACACATCACTCCTGTTTTGTCCTCTCTGCACTGGCTCCCTGTTAAACAAAGAGTAGATTTTAAAGTACTTCTTATTATCTTTAAATCTATGAATGGCTTAGCTCCCTCCTACATAGTTGACATGCTGACTGAATACATTCCGGACAGATCCCTTAGATCATCAAATAAGAGTCTTCTAATCATTCCTAGAATCCACACTAGATCTGCTCATGGGGCTTTCAGTCACTACGGTCCCACTCTCTGGAATTCCTTGCCACAGGAACTTAGGTCTGCTCCAACAATGCCCACTTTCAAAAGCAGAGTAAAAGCTTTCCCTTTTGCACAGGCGTTTGCCTAAACTCATTGTTGGCAGGGTGATCGCACTTTTGTTAAAATGGAATTTTGTTTGTTATTATTGTTTTTTTCTCTTGTCATATTCGTTATCTATTTCTGTTATTGTAAACTTGTAATTTTGTTTATTTGTTTGTTTATGTCCATGCTTGTAATGTGAAATGTGCTTTATAAATAAAATTGACTTGACTTGACTTGGTGCTGCAGCAGAGCTGATGCAGTTCAAAACTGAGCCATACTTGACCCAGTAAACATCCCAGAACCACTGCAGTGTGGTTTTCAGTCCCATCACAGCACAATAACAGCTGCACCTTCACTCATCCATGACACGATCTCCTCCTGCTGCTGATTTAGCAGAAATCAGATGAAAACAATGTGTTCAAACTGTGCTGGAAAGTGACGACCACAGGACAGACTTCAGAGATGCTGCATTCAAGTGCATCTGTCCAAGTGTTGGACTGTTCCTTCATCCGTGTGTGAGAGCCATGTAATGTCCATGTTTGCTGAAAGAGACTGAGCTGGTCTGACCTCCCTCCTCCTTTCAGGGTGGAGCCTGCTGGACAACGATGGTTGACACGAGGTCTGAGGAGGTGTAAGTGTGTTTTTATTTCATTCACACATTCAACCATCTTCACACTGACACCTCACTCATTCATGAGTCCATCAGTGATCAATGATGGATCAATAATAACTGCAGCTGGGTTGTTTGTTCTCTCCATCAGATTCCTGTCAACTCAACATCGACACAAACACAGTCCAGAACAACATCAAACTGTCTGACAACAACAGGAAGATGACACGTGTGAAGGAGGATCAGTCATATCCTGATCATCCAGACAGGTTTGATTACTGGCGTCAGCTGCTGTGTAGAGAAGTTCTGACGGGTCGCTGTTACTGGGAGGTCCAGAGGAGAGGAGGAGTTCATATATCAGTGAGTTACAGAAGAATCAGCAGGAAAGGAACCTCTGATGACTGTGTGTTTGGAGGGAACGATCATTCCTGGAATCTGTACTGTTCTGATGATGGTTGGTACTGTGTCTATCACAATAAAAGAGGAACACCTTCCGTCTCCTCTTCCTCAGTCTCTGACAGAGTAGCAGTGTATGTGGACGTTCCTGCTGGAACTCTGTCCTTCTACAGCGTCTCCTCTGACAGACTGATCCCCCTCCACACCTTCAACACCACATTCACTGAACCTCTCTATCCTGGGTTCGGGTTCGATCTTGGTTCTTCAGTGTCTTTGTGTTGAGTTCAGTCTCCAGAGTCTCTTCCTGTCAGAGAAACTGTCTCTGTTGGACAGATAGTTGAGTCTGTACATGTCTGTCTCTGTTTCCATCAGAACACCTGAATCACATGTTGGTGAAACTGTTCTGAATGATTCCTTGGAAACTTCTTCCTCTTCCGGTCCTTTAAAGGTGGAAACTGCCGTTATTCCAGGATCCACATGTTGTTCTTCTGTCTGTTTCCAGTCAGAGCTTCACAGTGAACAGCAGCATGTTGTTTCTCTGCAGCTCAGATCAGCTGAGATCATTCAGTTCATGTCAGATGCAGGTAGTTTGCTGCACATGTGACCAACTGTGATGTCAGAGAGGAATCACTCAGCTGCAATCAGCCCAGATGAAGTTACAACCTGCTGACAGATCTGAGCACAAGGTTGCTGTGCAGCCAGGGTTCATCCTGGTCTTTATTCTCACCCACTTCCTGTTCCAAACAGGACGTCACTACTGGACTATCAGGTCTCTGTCATGGTAAAGTGTTTGTTTATGTGTGAGCTCTCACCAAGATGATTATGATGATCCATCAATCATCTAGAACTGCTTCTTCATGTTCAGGGTCGCAGGGGTCGGCCTTGTTGATTTTACACTGATTTTACAAAAAGTCTACTTTTTTTTTTTTGAACATTATCTTTTTTTATTTTTTCAAAGAGAACAAAACAGACACAAAACACCAAACTAAACAGTTGCCAGTTCACAAAGAAAGAAAAGACAAAAAAGGAGATAACAAAAATGACCGTATAAATATATATACACATACATATATACACATTTAGCTGTATAAAAGATATAAAAGGCTGTCAGTCCAGACCATACCCAAAAAGACCAGGGATTAGCCAAGAGGCCGGGAGAGCTGTGCGTCCGTATAAGCAGGAGAGGCGGGGGAAAAATAAAGTTCAAGTTGGTCCGAGCACGATAATCACACACCAGGCACAGTGTTCATAGCAAGTGAAATCAAGTCCGAGGCAAAGGTTTATCCTTCCTGAAGTGTTCAATGAAGGGTCCCCAGACCTTGAGAAATGTAGGCTGGGAATCAGACAGAGTGTAACGAATTTCTTCGAGATAGATGCATGTGACCATGTCATTTAACCACCTATTGAAACATGGAGGAGAGGATGACTTCCACTCCCGCAAGATGACTCGTTTTGCCACAACCAAACCAAACAGGAGGGCTGTTTGCAGTGCTTTGGGAAGTGTTAGAATAAATTCAGAACAGCCAAGTATCACAGAAAGACCGTCAGGGAGCACTTGCCTATTATATACATCACTAAAGTACTTAAAAATATTATCCCAAAAAGTCCTGAGCTTAGGGCATGCCCAGAAAAGGTGGCCAAGCGTCCCGCTAGCAGACTTACATCTATCACAGGTGGGAGATACTGTGGGGAATATTCTATGCAATTTGGTTTTAGAGAAGTGAAGGCGATGAATGACTTTAAACTGGATGAGCTGAAGTCTGGCGTTGATAGAGCATTTCTGCACCCTGTCCAGTGCATCTGACCAAAGCTCATCTGAGATGTCTTCACCAATATCCTCAATCCAAGCTTCCTTAAAGGTATTGTGACATCATTTTTAACATGCTTTTAACACTATTAAAAGTGTTGGCCAACATCCCTCAAATGTGTCTAAAAGAGTGTAACAAGAAAAACTGGCTTTTTATTACAGTGTTTTTTTTGCGCCGTGAAAAATGCTTCCTTTCCCCCCTTTCCTGTCAATCATTGCTCCGCTCCTCCTCCAAACCTCCTCCTCCTCCAGCCATACGCTCACAGCGGCGTCGGAGCGACAGGCGAAGCATGCACGGAAAAGCAGGAGGGCGAACCACAGCAAACAATCATAAAAATAAAGGCATGCAAGCAGCACTGTCCCCTTATCTTAAGTCCAGTCAGTGGCCGCGGGTCTTCTTAGCAGTTTTCCTCCGGTGATTAGAACAAAAGAGGCTCTAAACAGCTCAGTGTTAAGCCTCATTTATGGTTCCGCGTTAAATCGACGCAGAGCCTACGCCGTAGGGTTCAGCGTATGGTGCGCGTCGCCGCGTAACCCTACGACGTAGGCTCTGCGTCGGTGTAACGCGGAACCATAAATCAGCCTTTATGGTGCGCTGGAGAGGAGAGGAGACAGGGAGCTGGGTGGAGGGGGCGGTGATTTAGCGGATCGTTACGTAACGATCCGCCACCAAACCACACGCGCCGTTTTTGCATAGTTATGCGGAAAATCCCAGAAAGCACACAATACACTGAATGTTAAAAGTTTGTTGTTTTTTGGGTGTAATTGATGTCAAGACACCCAACAAAACACAAAAAATCAAGAAAAATGTGTTTTTCATGTCACAATCCCTTTAAAGTGGGAGGAGGGGGCTTCAGAGCGAAAAAGATCTACGAACTGGGAGATCAAATGTTTAGCGGTGGGAAGTCTTGTCATAAGTGCATAAAAATTGTGTTGATCGGGCATGGATTGAAATTGATGGAATGCCTGTCTGACAAAATCTCTGATCTGAAAGTATCGGAATAGATGGCTAGAGGGAAGATCAAATTTGGCTTGTAGTTGTGCAAATGATGCAAAATGGTTATCAACGTAAAGATCCTTCACAGTGGACAAGCCCCTGTCCGACCAGCATGTAAACACTTTATCCAGCAAACCTGGTTTAAAATTAGGGTTCTGACATATTGGGGCATAAATGGAGAGATCCTTGAGGCCCAGCACACCCCTGATTTGTTTCAGTATTCTGTATGAATTGCGCAAGATAAAATCACTTTTGAAAAGTTTAACGGACAAATTTAACTCTGAAAATAAAATGGCTGCCAGGGAGGCCCCCGTGAGCGATAGAGCAGCACGGGATTCGATTTCAGGCCAGGAGGGGCAAAGGGAGCCCACCTGCCGAGACACGGCCGGAGTGTAGTTCCAGTAAACCCAGGCTCTAGCATTACAGGCCCAGTAGTAGTGCCGGAAAACAGGTAGACCGAGGCCACCAACAGTCTTGGGTTTCTGCAAGTGCAATTTCGAGATGCGAGGGGGTTTGTCGGCCCAGATAAAGGGAAAAATAATGGAGTCTAACTGTTTAAAAAAAGCGGCTGTAAGAAATATAGGGACATTTTGGAATATGTGGAGAAATTTGGGGAGTACTACCATCTTGATTACATTAACACGTCCAATTAGGGAAATGGGGAGGAGTTTCCATCTGTCTAACATTATCTTAAGCTTGTCAATCATACCGGAATAATTCAGTTTGAATAGAAGCTTGGGGTTCCTGGGAATATTAATCCCTAAATATTTAAAGTGGTCAGTAGTAATCTTAAAAGGTAAATGGTCAAGGAAACCGGAATCAAGGTCATCGGCCAGGGGCATAAAAACACTTTTGTCCCAGTTAATGGTGAACCCGGAGAGCTGGCCGAAGTTTTTAATGAGGTCCAGCAGAGGGGGAAGAGCAGTACTTACATCCGATAGAGTCAGGACCAAATCGTCCGCGTATAAGCCAACCGTGCATTCAGTAGTGCCACAGCTGATTCCAGAGATTAAAGGGCTGGCTCTGATGGAAATAGCCAAGGGCTCGAGGGCCAGAGCAAAGAGCATAGGGGAGAGGCAGCAACCCTGTCTGGTGCCGCGATGCAGCAGAAAGGGGACAGAGCAATCGTGGTTAGTCAGTACTGAGAAGAAGGGCTACTTTTTGAATAAAGTTCCCCTTTGATGACAATATTTGATATTCACTGATTAAAAGCGCTGCTTCAACATTTCCCCCAAATAATTGTCAAATTGATTTATCATGCTAGGAAACATATTTCAACACGAAACATTTTTTATTCTTAATCCATTTAGTTTGTTCCAATTTCAAATGATCACTTATGTAACATTTTAGTAGCAACTCATGAACATCTTCAAATCACGTCCCATTAATGCAAAATTAACCCCCATAACACTTCATGAAGTCCCACATTTGTACTTAGAATAAAATATGTAGCACTGTTCTGAATGTCTGCATGACAGATGGTTGATTTAAGAACATCCAGCCACCAGGGGGGGCTGCTGCACTCGACCCCGCTGAGTGCTGCTTATCGTGGTAGAAGAAGTGAGACAATGATGAGAAGCTGGATGATGTGGATGAAGCTGTTATATTACTTTTTGTCATGAATCTGATGCTTGTGGTTCAGTGTGCGTCCAGAGAAACATAAGTTATATTGTTGTTTATTGGAAGCACTTATTTGTTGTTATATTTTATAAGTCTGCTGGTGAGTATTTCCAGCAGTTATTTACTTCGCTAATCGTTCAAAAGTCATTAGTTATGTTATCTGAATGTCACTGACTGTTTTCTTTGTTTCCAGTTAAATGTGATAGTATCCTATCATGTATATGATGTTCTTGCTAGTAACATTATTATTTGGATTGTGTGCTATGGTTAAAGGAGCCTGAGGCAAGAATAAGAAATGAGACTCATTAGCGACACGACGACCGTCGGGGTTCCTGCAGCCAACAGCGAAGCCGGCACGGGAGCGCGTGTGTAATCTCATGTGATTTTCAAATCAAGCTCTAAATATGACTTACAATGTTATCTTACCTGGTCAGTAGGAAATGAGCCATGTCAGCATCTGTTTTCAGTCCCAATTCAAGTAGAAGCTGCCTCCATGACTCAAACGCGTATCCAATGTTTACTCGTGTGCCTCGTGTGAACGCGCATGCAGCGTCATGTGACGTCACATCCGCAGGACAGCGCGGGAAATTCGGGACCGAATTGCAGCACATTTTGCAGCACACAGCCTGTTCAAGGCAACAGAGAGATACACTAGAGGGCTCATTCTTTTTGATTTGGAACGCTTCATCTGACATTATTACTAGAAAACTTTAAACGTATACGCATTTTTTCATAAATCCTGCCTCATGCTCCTTTAAACATGTGTTTATTGCTGTTTATTGATTTCTATTAGTCTTTGGTTTATTCCAGAACCACATTCACACACCACATCTGTAAGTGCACTCTCTAGACTGGATTAAAGCTCTGTAAAGGAAATTGACAGCTTCCTGCTTCTTCATTTAAGTCTTGAAACACGCGCTTCACGATTAAAATACAGAGAAAGCCAGTGTACAACTGTTAATCATTAAGCCTCCAAAATATATGGTCCTTGGAGCCAGATAAGGTCATTACGAAGTGATAATGTCTTATGTTCCCCAAGTGAAGATGTACGTCCATACAGACGAATGCGACAACCAAGACTGATGGAAGATTATGAAGGGTAGACCTTCCCAGAGACTGTCAGTCACCCTGCAGGCATAGGCGCCGGAAGTGGGGGTGCGGCAGGGGCTGCAGCACCCCCTGGAAAAATTGAAATGACAATAAAAGATTATAAATATATAAATATTTGTGGTTGCTGTTTCTGTTCCACAACATTGTAAGCCACATTTGAGATGAAGGCTGAATATATGGGTAATTTTAATTAAAAAAAAGAAAAGTAGCCAGTCACACCCCCCTGGTCTGCGGACCGCTCAGGTGATCAGAACCGCAAATGTTGTTTTTAAACATCCGCATTTTTGCCCACCAATTACAAATGCACAGCCAGCAGCGCTCCTTTCAAAACACAACACAAAGCTCCAAGTCAAGACCAAGATGGATATACGTTCATTTTTTAAACCAAAAGAGAAACAGACACAAAACATTGCCGAAGCTGCTGCCAACAGCTGTGCTACCAGTGACAGTGAGTCGGAGGAGAGCGACTGCACCTGCAGCCACCGCGTCAGCGACCCCCCCCAGTGTCTAACACCGGCTCACCTGATGGTGCAGCCAGCCATATGAGCAGCGATGACCCGGGAGGAGGAGGAGACTGCACTGCCGGTAATCCTGCTATTATATTGGTCAAATTATGCTCAAATCATTGTTACGCAACTGTTTTGGGTGAAAAACAAACTTCAAAATTTTCGCGCGCCCGCGAGGATTCCTCCCTGTATAGGTTCACCAAATATTTTCGGTCACCCGCCGCCTATGTGACTATGATAATAATTCTAGTCATGTTCCTTTTTTACTGTAGATGGTTGGTTCGCTATTGGTAAAGCTTGTGCGCACTGTCAGCTGTTCTTCATGCAGGGGAGGGGCAAGTGATTTCTTAAGGGAGAACCCCCGCACCCCGCACCCCCTGGCAAAAACGTCTTCCTGCGCGCCTGCCTGCAGGAACCCCCGCTGTGATAGAGGAGACTGAATGGAGACAGAGAGGGATTTGCTGAGATGACACCCCTCACCCGGCGTTGTGGCCACAACCACCAGTGTAGGTCGAGAGTCCTATAAGACATGCAGAGGGAAACACCTCGAGGCCTTGCATGAGGTGAATCTCCAGCCTGGCAGGAATGAGCTCCAGCAGATGCTGTTGCTGAGTTTCACAACTTTTGCATATATTGCTTGCTGGTGGATGATGCAGTGGTAATGAAGTAACGTGAATGCCTAAATTACAACACACATAACTTAAAACACACACACACACACGCACACACACACACACACACACACACACACACACACACACACACACACACACACACACACACACACACACACACACACACACACACACACACACACACACACACACACACACACTGTTTTTCATCTTCTGTGCTCAAACAAACTCTTAAAAAACTCATCTTAACATCTGTTCATTAAAGATAAAACCAGAGAATGTGAATGTGTTTATACACAGACTTTTATTTATAACTGCAAAAGAAAAATTAAAAAGTTCAACGGATTAAATCTGCTGTAACAGAACAGTTTATGTAAACATGTATATTATGTGATGGATGTTAGATCGAGCTTTATAGTCTGAAACTCGGGTAGAAACGGAGGCAGATTCTCTGTTGAACTGCTTTCATGTTGTTGTCTTTCCAGTAAAAAAGACTGATTAGATTAAAAGTGTGTTATAAAAAACGAGTCAGTTGCAGGAAGTTGTTTATGTCGGGACATCTTCTAACATTCTGTATAGATCTTGTTAGAGTTTGTGGATTTTTGAATTGTCACTTTTTAGCACATTTATAACCATTTTTCTTCACTTAGAAATATATTAAATGATTAGATCAAAAGATTCATGTTACACGTAAAAGTTGAATCTAAATCTTTCCAGTGAAACTAAGTATTTAGTTAATATGCAAATTCAAACCATCAGTAAGTATCACTGAGTCACCATGGCAACGCACAGTAAGAGGGAGAGATCTTGATACATAACCTGAAAGTGCAACAGAAACCGTCAGCACAAAGAACAAACAAGTCTAAACTGACTTTAACAAAACAAAATGGTAACTTAAGCGACAATAAATATTGTATTTTAAACCAGAACATCAGAGTCTCATGGCTGATTTAAATCCTGAACTTTAAAAAAAAGTAGAACTACGATGATCATGATGGTTAGTAATCTGTTTTCATTTGTTTTTGAGAAATTGGCCAACTTTTACTATTATTGTATTTTTTTTGTTAAACAAAATATAAACGTGTGTTTAGACTGCTGTTTTCGCCACGGAGATGTGAACAAAGATGACAAACAATCAAAAACAACAGCTTGTATTTAAATCCTTAAACATTAACAAAAGTACAACTTTTCCTTCAATGGATAGTAAAAAATAATAAAAGGATGCTCTTGCTGCTGCAACAATGTTCACTTTTATTTGTTTCTATTTAATGTGTACTGGCCCTTTAAGAAGAATTTCCCAGTTTTGTTTACAGTCGACATGGAGTTCCAGAAACACGTGAAATGCCATACTAAACAGTAAAGTATACTTAAAGGGGACCTATTATGGCATCTAATACCTATTTTAAACAGGCCTTGAATGTCTTAAAAACAAGCTTTTGATTGTTTTTGTTAAATAAATTAGAAATTCAGCCTCTAAACCATGTCTTTATCTTCCCAGTCTCTAACCTCATTATCTATGCAGGATTCTGAGTGGACGGGGCTATGATAATGAGGCACTGTGCTAATTGGCTGCCTGAATGACGCGATACCCCGCTACGGAAAAATGGAGGAAGCTCCGGCCGGCGGAGTTACACTGTGTCCTAACTGCATGCGATGCGAGCCAGCGTCAGCGACAAAATCAATTCCATCCATCCATTTGCTTTATTTTCTATTGGACTGTATTGGATTGGATTGTAATTATATGAAGTTCATCTGTTTCCGTTTGGGTTCAATGTCTCATTCAAAGTGAGAGAAATGATGAAGTTCTGACATGTTTTGTGAATCTCCAGCTCTGTGTCCCTCACAGGGAGAAGATGATCTGCAGGATCCTGCTGCTCATCATCCTCACATCACATGTCTGTGGTCAGTTTAGACCTTCACTTTATTAACTTAAACACACTTTAACATCACTAACAGATCCATGACTCAGAGATCCTGGTCCTTATATCTATGTTTAGTTTATTACTTCATTTTTATCTATAGAATCAAGTTATAATTTAAGAAAATTTTGTTTTTTTCCAAATATGTCATTGTGGCTGATAATAAGAGCTCTGACAGCTCTGATACCACACTCACATTTTAGAGTTTCACATCAGGTCCTTTACTGGTTTAAACGTACAAAAACTACAGAATTGTGTCAACATCCTCCTCTCTTTCCCTCTCCGTCTCCTCAGCAGCAACAATTGTAGTGAATGTGACACAGAGCTCCTATCAGACAGAGGAGAACCACAACATCACCCTGGAGTGGACCTTCACCCCCAAACCTGGAACCTCCTCCAGACCTCCTGACATCTACTGTGAACTCAGAACTTATCTCAGACCCTTAGTCCTGTTTCATGTGGTGAACGGAGTTGAGATGACCTTTTATCACGATGAACAGTTTTCAGGACGAGTCCAGAGCGACAGAGATGCTCTGAGAGAGGGACGACTAAGACTCCACATGTCCAGACTCAGGACTGAGGACTCAGGACAGTACTGGTGTAGACTGGACACAGAGTCTGGATGGGGGTCTGCCAGCTGTGAAGTACTCGTCTCTGGTAAGTCCTCTCATCAGAAGTTGATGAAACAGATGATTCTCACTGTTGGACTGACTGTGGTCTGAAAGTGGACCTGAGACACTGGAACCAACATTCACCACTGTGTGTTATGTAATGTGTGAGTGTCAGGAAGTTTCTTAATAGAAGTGGATCCTCTGATAGAGCCCCTAGTTTAACTATGTGAGTGTACAAAAAGTGGATAAAAAGGTCTTTTTGAATTCAATTCAATTCAATTCAATTTTATTTATATAGCGTCTAATACAACAGAGTTGTCTCTAGAAGCTTTACAGAGGCCCATACCCAGAACATGACCCCCGAGCAGTTATTACATAAACAATGGCAGGTAAAAAACTCCCCTAGTGGGAGAAAAACCTAAAGCCAAACAGTGGCAAGGAAAAACTCCCCTTTAGGAGGGAAGAAACCTTGAGCAGGACCAGGCTCGTAAGGGGGGACCCTCCTGCCGAGGGCCAGACTGGTGGGTCAGGGACGGCAACAGCACAGCAGGCAGGTGGAAGCAGCAACGGGATGACCAGGGGTGGGGACCGCAGGCCAGCACGCAGCTCCCGAAGCTCCGGCCCAATCAGCAAGTCCCAGTTTGGGGTGCAGGGTCAGGGAAAGACTTGTGCTCCGTAATGCAAGCTACAAGCCACCCACGACCACCTGCAGGACAAAAGAGAGAAAAGGGAGGAGAAGGGGGGGCCAGCAACGGGATGACCAGGGGTGGGGACCGCAGGTCAGCATGCAGCTCCCGAAGCTCCGGCCCAATCAGCAAGTCCCAGGTTGGGGTGCAGGGTCAGGGAAAGACTTGTGCTCCGTAATGCAAGCTACAAGCCACCCACGACCACCTGCAGGACAAAAGAGAGAAAAGGGAGGAGAAGGGGGGCCAGCAACGGGATGACCAGGGGTGGGGACCGCAGGCCAGCATGCAGCTCCCGAAGCTCCGGCCCAATCAGCAAGTCCCAGTTTGGGGTGCAGGGTCAGGGAAAGACTTGTGCTCCGTAATGCAAGCTACAAGCCACCCACGACCACCTGCAGGTTCCGGTGTCCGGCAAAGGATGCTGCAACATGGACAAAAGAGAGAAAAGGGAGGAGAAGGGGGGGCCAGCACAAGAAACTACAGGAGCGACTCTGACACACTAAAGTTTACACTACCTAGAGATTTACCAACACCAGCTAGAGGTTTACTAAACACTAACTATAGGCTTTACTAAACAGAAATGTTTTAAGTTTAGTTTTAAAGGTGGAGGTGGTGTCAGCCTCCTTAACCCAGATTGGAAGTTGGTTCCATAGTAGTGGTGCCTGATAGCAGAACGCCCGCCCTCCAAATCTACATTTAGATACTCTAGGAACTACGAGTAAACCTGCACTCTGAGAACGGAGAGCTCTGACAGGAACATAAGGCACTATCAGGTCTTGCAAATAATGCGGAGCTAAGCCGTTTTGGGCTTTATACGCAAGTAATAACATTTTAAATTGGATTCTGAATTTTACGGGTAACCAATGGAGCGACGCCAACACTGGAGAGACGTGGTCTCTCCTGCTGATTCCTGTCAGTACTCGTGCTGCTGCATTTTGGATCAGCTGGAGCCTATTCAGCAAATTACTTGGACATCCTGCTAACAACACATTACAGTAATCTAGTCTAGAAGATACAAACGCATGAACTAGTTTTTCTGCATCACTCTGCGAGAGGATTTTCCTAATCTTTGCAATATTACGGAGATGGAAAAAGGCTATTTTACAAACCTGATTGACATATGGTTTAAACCAGGGGTTCCCAACCTTTTTTGTGCCAAGGACCAGCAGAAGTAGGCAGGCAGGTGAAACGCCCGTGGCAGGTGGCCTCTCGCGCGCCGCCAAGCTCACCAGCAGAGCGGTCCACTCTTGTGCCGCGGTAGCACATACACAATGAATGGGAAAGCCGGCGGCGGTCGCCGCTTTGCGCCCTCTATGTGAAAGGGGCTTAATACTGTTGGCCCCTGAAGGTTACATTGGGCCCCATAATGGCCCCTGTTTCAGAAAAATCCTAGAACCGCCAGTGCCAAGTTTTCTTACCCGCAGCTGCTGAGACACAAAAAAAAAAAAAAAGCTGCGCTGAGACCCTGCCGTGCAGCGCGGCTGTACGCAGATTGTATGAGGTGAAGTGAAGTGAGATGCCTCACTCCATTGGGAAAAAAACGTCTGGTGACAATTGCCGACAATTTTGATTATCACTTTTTGTCGACAACGTCAACGAATCGTTGCAGCCCTAATTATGATCGGAACACAAGCCATTCCACGGCCCGGTAGCAACGCCTCTACGGACCGGTACCGGTCCGGGGACCGGGGGTTGGGAATCACGGGTTTAAACGACAAATCCTGATCGAAAATAACACCAAGGTTTCTCACAGTTGCACTGGAAGCCATCGCAACACCATCTAATCCCTTCCTAAGATGCTCTGGACCAAGAATGATAACCTCTGTTTTATCTGAATTTAGAAGCAGGAAATTTCTGGACATCCAGTCCTTGATGTCCCTAAGACATGCCTGAAGTTTAACTAACGGTTCTGTTTCATCCGGCTTCATAGACAAGTAGAGCTGCGTATCATCAGCATAACAATGAAAGTGTATGCCGTGATTCTGGATTATACTTCCCAACGGCTGCATGTATAAACTGAACAAGATTGGCCCTAGCACTGAACCCTGCGGAACACCATAATCTCCATATCAATCCACTAAAAATGTAAAAAACTGTCCTCACGGTGACACTAGTAAACAGTGTTGGGTGTAACACGTTACAAAGTAACGCGTTACTGTAACGAGATTACATTCGCCAGTAACGCAGTAATGTAACGCGTTACAGTTGTCATTTGGGTAATCCCGTTATAGTTACTCTAAGACAAGAAAAAATACGTTACTTTAGTTACTTTAAGCTTTTCAACTACATGTAGAACGGGAGAACAGAAAAGAAAATCAAACTTGCCTTTCATGAGTCTTCACGCGTTGCGCTGCAACAGATCCATGGCTGCAACACTTGTCTGACTTGAGGCTGATTTATGGTTCCGCGTTAAATCGACGCAGTGCCTACGGCGTCGCCGCATACCCTACGCCGTAAGTTCTGCGTTGGTGTAACGCAGAACCATAAATCAGCCTTTAACGTGATCTTAAGGGATTTTACGGGAGTTTACGGGACTTCTGGTGCTGATCTGGGCACTGCAGTAATAAAGTTCCAACTACAGGACTGTCTCAGAAAATTAGAATATTGTGATAAAGTTCTTTATTTTCTGTTATGCAATTAAAAAAACAAAAATGTCATACATTCTGGATTCATTACAAATCAACTGAAATATTGCAAGCATTTTATTATTTTAATATTGCTGATTATGGTTTACAGTTTAAGATTAAGATTACCAGAATATTCAATTTTTTTGAGATAGGATATTTGAGTTTTCTTAAGTTGTAAACCATGATCAGCAATATTAAAATAATAAAAGGCTTGCAATATTTCAGTTGATTTGTAATGAATCCAGAATGTATGACATTTTTGTTTTTGTAATTGCATTACAGAAAATCACAATATTCTAATTTTCTGAGACAGTCCTGTACATGTTGTTCATTGGCAATCGAGTTATGGTGCAGCTCAGGTGATATTGCGGAGTAATCCAAAAGTAATGTAACTAGTAATGTAACTAGTTACTTTCAGCAACCAGTAACTAAGTAGTGTAAGGGATTACTTTTTTTTAAAGTAACTAGTAATATGTAATGGATTACTTTTTTCGAGTAACTACCCCAACACTGCTAGTAAATCCAACAGAGTTAAAACAGGAAGGACAATCCTGCACCAGCCGCCCTTTTAATCCACTTTTTGTACACTCACAAAGATGAAATTGGCCTGATTTTTCCAGTTCAACTTGAAGCAGTTGTCTCATTAATTCTGGACATGAACCGATTGGAAAACATGAGAATTTTATTGTGACTTCCTTTTCAGCAGCTGCTGATCTTCCACCTCAGACACCAACGATGGTCCCAGAACAAGAACCTCAGGAGAAGACGAGTTTCTACGTTGGAATGGGAGTAGTTACATCAGCTATTGTGGTTATTTGTTTTATAGGTTTAATTAAGAAAAGGAGGAAAAAAGTGACGTTCTTCGTCTCAGACGAAGGAGAAGTTTCTCTTGAATCATGAGAAGTTTATGATTGGAGTCTCAAACCGACTGCAGGACTTTCTTCCTCCATCTGATCACTTGGACGGCCTGTACCAGGAACCTTCTTTACTGTTGATGTTTTAATGAAATGTACATTTTACTTATTTATTGTTGGTGTTGATGAAATGCAATGTCAGTGAAGACAAACCTCCTTATGGGATAAATAAAAATAAATCTAACATCTTTAAGACTTTAAGTAATAAGTTAATAATTTTGTTAAACAATCACAAAACGTAATTTCTGGTTCTTCATTTTGAACATTTTCCATGATTTTTAATATCAGTTTCTTGTGTGTTAAATAGAACTTATTTCAATATCAAAATATAAAATTCAGATGTGACATATTTTAGAGATATGTGTTAAAAAAATCCCTTTTATTTGAATTTGATCATCAGAGGAAGTTGTTACTAGTCGTGTATAAATATTATTTTCACTCGTCAGTATTTTACTGTTCAGGTGAAATAAAGAACCGCCGGGTTACAAGATGACAGATCTGCTGACAACAATGGCCAAATATACCTGGGGTTATTATGGTCTGTACTTAGTTTCTCCATGTGAGCATTTAAGTGAATAAAAGACAGTTACAAGTTTATTTCCTTTACCAACTAATAAACACCAGACTGGTTGTTCTGGCACCAGCTGATTGAACTGAACTGAACTGGGTTGAAAACATAAAGGAAAACACATATTTTAATGCAGAACCTCTTTTATTATTTATCTTTGACCTGATATGGATTAAATATACAAATGAACATCTAAAAGTGCTTCATGACAAAGTGTTTTATCAAACTGGTCCAGAGCAGAGTCTCCATGAACAGAGAAACAACAGGAGACGGAAGCAGCAGTGTCTCCTTGTGTCCACTAGAGGGAGACTAAGTCTCTCCAGTCAGACTAGATGTTGGTTCTCGGAGCTGGAAAGTCTGAACTTTGGTCTCATCGTGACTCTCCAGCTCTGTGTCCCTCACAGGGAGAAGATGGTCTGCAGGATCCTGCTGCTCATCCTCATGTTTATGACTCTCAGGCTGTTAGTTTATGCTGTATTTATGTCACACTTGCTTTATTATCTGTTTGTGCTTCCATGAATATGTCTGTAAAAGCTAGCGATTATTAAAGACACAGAACCAAACAAACTACTGTCCTACAAGCGTTTGACCAAATATATCAGGGTAGTTTTGAAGAGTTCTTGAGTAAAAGTACCAAAATCAGACCATTAAAGAACTCTGTTACAAGTAAGCGTTAAAGTATGTGGAAAGTGGAGACGAGGTCCAGTACAAGCAGGACAGAACCAGCCCCACAAAGGAGATCCCGTCAGTTCAGGAGCTGCAAGAAACTGAGAAATAGCTCAGTTAACGAGCCCTCGTTGGTCTAGAGAGACCTCCAGTACATCACCATCTACAGGAGAACCCCCCCTTTAGAGAGCATTCAACTGCAGATGAGCTGAACTGCTTCTCCTGCCGGTCTGAAAGAACCTCCTTCACACCTCCCACCAACACAATAGGACGACACCATCTCCTGCTGGCCCACACCGTCCCATCAGAACCCCCAGTTCACTAAACACTTGTCGGCTCTTTCACGGCCATGATGTTCCTCTCCACTGCTCTTCCCCTTGTCTTTGAAAAGAAGATTGATGTTGGAAAGATATTCTGCTGCAGCTTCTATCCTCCAAGAGAACAAGATGGAACCACCTGAAATTTACCATTTAATCAAAAGCTGAAGACGTGCTCTTCAAAACAATGAACCACATCTGCCAATATAAAGAATTAATGCACCTTAAGCTCAGTATTGATCTAAATGGATATAAAAGTAGTAAAAGTGGAAGCAACACTAGTAAAAGTGGAATCCAAACTCAGAGACAACTTTATTTTCTTCAATTGTTTCTGCTTTATTTTGGGAAGTATTTTACCACCGATGGGAACATAATTTTTTGCTGTCAACTTTAAACTATAATATTATCAAATTTTTCACCTTTACAAAGAACTCAAAACTGGAATTTCTGTTGAATAATTTCATACTTTTGGATAAATATATTTTATTTAAATATATAATTATTTAAAGGTGTAAATTAATGAATGGTTCCCCATATTTCCTAATATGTTTTAAAAGAACTTGCTATTTATTGAAACACCGTAAAAGGCTTCAAATCTGAAAATGAATTAATTCGATTTCTCTCATTCAGACCCCAGATTATTATATTTACGTTTTATATAGTATTATTATTAACATTTAATTAATGTTTACCGTTTATTTACAACTTTACTTTGTATATTACTTCATTTCAACATTTGATGTTATCTATGTTGTGTTGGTCTGTGAGGTTTATTTAATAGTGATGGGACGAGCGGCACTGGTGCATCAGCACTGTGCCGAGAGCTCAAGAGGGAAACCTCGTATCGGTGCGTGTATTGCTTTAAGAAAAAGTCACGTGACCGATACAGGAACTGTATCGTTTGGATGTGCCGCGCAGGCCCATGGATGTATTATATAACTGGATACCGGATCGAAAATGGCCGCCCATTCATTTCAATGGAGTTTGCTCACCCAGCGCATCCGCCGAAAAAATTTCTGACTTCCTGGTTTACTTCCTGGTACACGGGCCCATAGAGCATGCGCAGTTGAGTCACCTCCCATGATGCTCTGGGGCCTCCCATCATGCCCCGGGGCAATGTGAACGAGCGCTGCGCGCTCTGGACAAGCGCTGCGCGCTCATGAGTCCTTCAGACCGGTAATGATAGATGTACACAATGAAATTAGGGATTTATAGGGCAAATCAACCGATGCTGTTCTCAAACTGTGTTTTTTTTTAATTAAAGATAAAACGAGTCATTTTTATTTAAGATGAGACACCCCAGGTTAATAGGCTAAAATAGGGTAAAAATGTAAATAGCAGGTATCACCATGAAACTTCCCAAGTTTATTACTTACATTAAGACAAATATTTTTTGTATTACAAGTTTTGTCAAGTATTATGTTTAAATATGTCAAATATTATGTTTAAATGTGGTTAATTTGTGGAGTTTGATTTTTTTGAGTAAGGATAAAACGAGTCATCTTTATAAAAACAAACAAACAAAAAAACACATGGGATTCCCCACAATAACACAAGCTGTCATATGCTATTTATCTATATACCTTTGGGTAAATCTTTTTGTCTATTAATGATCGTGCAGTCCGAATGTTAGGCGTAATTAACTTTGCATTTTCTCTGATTCTTTTACAGCTTCTGGGCTCACATTAAGTGTTATTCCTGCCTGATATCTTATTTTCACAAACCATACACCGTTGGCTACAACGGAAATGTCTAAGTACAAGAATGACAAACCATTATTATTCTTGCTATTAAACATTTCCGTCTGTGATCCCCCTGGTCAGGGCGTTTAGACCGAGTGTGACCTGAGCGTCCCACCTGAGCTCTGTGCCATAGCGCGCAGCTCCAGCTCAATGAATGACAGAGGGTCTCCTGCTCAGCTGCTGCTCAACACTGATCAGAGCAGCTCCCCCTCGTTTACTGAGGTTTTATTATAAACCCAATGTCTTTTGTCATGGAAAAAAAAATTAAGAGACCACAAAAACACACCTTTGAGCCGTGTTTTCCACTTTTCGGAGTGATTATTCCGCCGAACGGTTTAGATTCAGCCATGCTCGTTCCCGAGACACACACGACCGCGCTTTGCGAGTGCACGGACAAAGCCGTGACGTCACGCCCAGAAAGAGACTTTTCTTTGACTTTTCTGGCCGTTATAAAACATTTTTGACGGATATAAAGTCCATGACTTAAAAATATAGAATACAAAGATTAGTAATTGCCGGTGATTACAGCTGGAGGTGTCCTGTGAACAGTTTTAGAGGCTTCTCTTTTACTATTG
The DNA here is from genome assembly GCF_033807715.1 of Cololabis saira. Taxonomy (NCBI): domain Eukaryota; kingdom Metazoa; phylum Chordata; class Actinopteri; order Beloniformes; family Belonidae; genus Cololabis; species Cololabis saira. Next base: position 8,545,831 of record NC_084606.1, on the reverse strand, counting down.
CGGTCTATGGGAAAAAAGCTTTCTGGGCCCCATGGGATTTTTTGTTGCAGTACCGCGGCTGGCCACTGGAAAAAATCGGCGTGCCTGCTGAGCGCGAGACTGGGGGCCTGCGCAGCAAGCTTTTTTCCCATAGACCGCAATAGTAAAAGAGAAGCCTCTAAAACTGTTCACAGGACACCTCCAGCTGTAATCACCACCAATTACTAATCTTTGTATTCTATATTTTTAAGTCATGGACTTTATATCCGTCAAAAATGTTTTATAACGGCCAGAAAAGTCAAAGAAAAGTCTCTTTCTGGGCGTGACGTCACGGCTGTGCCGTGCACTCGCAAAGCGCGGTCATGTGTGTCTCGGGAACGAGGATGGCTGAAACTAAGCCGTTCGGCGGAATAATCACTCAGAAACACATTGCATTGCCAATTTGCACCAAACAGAAATGTTTAATAGCAAGAATAATAATGGTTTGTCATTCTTGTACTTAAACATTTCCGTTGTAGCCAACGGTGTATGGTTTGTGAAAATAAGATATCAGGCAGGAATAACACAAGTCTAAGACCCTGTCCACACGTAGCCGGGTATTTTTAAAAACGAATATTTCCCCCCCTCCGTTTATAAAAACATTTGCATCCACACATAACCGAAGATCTGCGTTTTCGACCACATTCATAAGCATTCTAATGATCCTGTAGATCATCTGCGGCTCCGCGGAGGCGCAGGTGTGGGTGTTTCCACTGAGATCCTCCTGCACACACACACCTAACGCACTTCAAATATGTATTCTTCTGTTGCTCTTTCATTTGGAGGCAGCGCCCTGCACGGGACTAAATGAGGGTCAATATTAACAAAATGAGCTTGTGGCGTGAGATCCCCACCTCACAATAAAACTGACCTCCATCAGGTTTGAGCAAATGTGCAGGGAGAGAGATGTGTCGTAGTTGTTGCGACGGTGCCGTGGAGTTTTAGATGTCATGTGTTTAACATCATCTTAACCCTTAATCCTCAGCTTATTTTATGACAGTGCTCCCGGGGAAGCTGCACCTCCGCAGCTCCGCGGGCACTGCGAAGCCGGGCAGTGCCCGCAGGGCAGTGGGCAGTGGGCAGTCCGCGGCTCCGCGGCTCCTACGCCGTAGGGGGCGCGGAGCCGCGGAGCCTACGGCGTAGCCTCTGTGTAACGCAGTAAATTAACCACATTTAAACATAATATTTGACATATTTAAACATAATACTTGACAAAACTTGTAATACAAAAAATATTTGTCTTAATGTAAGTAATAAACTTGGGAAGTTTCATGGTGATACCTGCTATTTACATTTTTACCCTATTTTAGCCTATTAACCTGGGGTGTCTCATCTTAAATAAAAATGACTCGTTTTATCTTTAATTAAAAAAAACACACAAATGAACCATGTAGTCTATAACCATGACTTTGAGAACAGCATCGGTTGATTTGCCCTATAAATCCCTAATTTCATTGTGTACATCTATCATTACCGGTCTGAAGGACTCATGAGCGCGCAGCGCTTGTCCAGAGCGCGCAGCGCTCGTTCACATTGCCCCGGGGCATGATGGGAGGCCCCAGAGCATCATGGGAGGTGACTCAACTGCGCATGCTCTATGGGCCCGTGTACCAGGAAGTAAACCAGGAAGTCAGAAATTTTTTCGGCGGATGCGCTGGGTGAGCAAACTCCATTGAAATGAATGGGCGGCCATTTTCGATCCGGTATCCAGTTATATAATACATCCATGGTGCCGCGCCAAAGTGTGTTTATAAGCAAACAAACTGTATCAACATGTCGTGGGTTTGTTGAATGGAGTTTTGCTTTATTAGATAGATAGATAGATAGATAGATAGATAGATAGATAGATAGATAGATAGATAGATAGATAGATAGATAGATAGATAGATAGATAGATAGATAGATAGATAGATAGATAGATAGATAGATAGATAGATAGATAGATAGATAGATAGATAGATAGATAGATAGATAGACTTTATTAATAAACTCAGGGTCCATTTACTCATTCACTTATTATGGATCGTTCTCGTTGGTTTCTCTCGGTGTGGAATAATTTTGATCTGGTGACGCCAAACAAGGTAAATCTTTTTCTCCTTTATATACTATTTATTACGGTGACGCATTGCACTCACTTTATCAGTTTATCAAGTGAATGACCTGTTATACATATGATAGTCAGTTAAAGAGCCTTACAGTTGCTTTATTCATGTTATCATGTAAATATGAGACTGATCCTGATCTCGTAATCATGAGATAGGGTGTCTATTTTTTTTAACAAGTGAAGTTTCTGGTAAGAGGTTTGAATTTTTTTTAGATAAATTAACTTTTTATGTTATTGTATTTTCCAAGGCTGGGGAGCTGGTGTGCAAGAGAAGAAATCGCCTTGGAGCAAAGACACTCCAAAAACGTTTGTTTCTGAATAAAAATCCATGAACTAATCAGTTTTTTGTCTTTTATTTCATATGATTTAAGATAAGATAAGATAATCCTTTAATAGTCCCACGGAGGGGAAATCTGCAGTTTACAGCAGCAAAGGGGATATGGCAAAAAACAAGAGGCATCAATAGAAATAGTAATCACACAGTAATAATAACACATTATAAACAGTAAACTGGTATATGATGGTCCTTCATGGGGCGGGAGTCCTCCATCATGGATGACAGTTTAGCCATCATCCTCCTCTCTCCCACCACCTGCACTGTGTCCAGAGTCCATGTCCATTTAACAGTTAAGTTGACAATGTGCACATAAGTTAAAAAATTGTAACTCTGAATTTTTACTCTAATTTGCTATATTTTACATACCAACTCAGTTTTAGCATTTACACAAACAATGAATTTCTTTACCTGCAATGATTTTATAACTACTGCAGGGGTCGCTATTGGGTGACCAACACAGTATCAATACAGTGCCGACACAGTTTGTTTAGTGTGTCAATACACTCCTTGAGGTATCATCGTCCCATCACTATTATTTAACTGCTAAAGGTTCAAAGGCTTTTGGAAACTGCTTGTAAATTTTGTCTGGTTTTAAAAAGGGGATTTTTTTACAGAACCAGAACTGTAGAAATATCTTTGGTTTTAATTTTCTTTTTTTAAGTGTAGACAATGAAACTATAACTACCATGAAATAAAGTGAGTCTTTCATGCGACAACAACATATCAGTTAATTTATTTGTAATTTACGACGAGAAAAGTTTGAATTTTGGCGGGAACTTGCAGCGGGAGAAGAAAATACGTGACGTCACTTCCGGTGACGGCGCGGCGCTTATAAACCCCGCAGGTCGCGGGTTCGAGCCCAGTGCGGTAAAGCGGACTGACGGACTCGCAGCTCTCTGAACTAAAACGAACTTTTTGAGGAGAAATGTCGGAGAAAAGAGTTGAAGTGGACGGAGAAATGATGTGTTGTTCCATCTGTCTGGATCTACTGAAGGATCCGGGGACGATTCCCTGTGGACACAACTACTGCATGGACTGTATTAAAACCCACTGGGATGGAGAGGATGGGAGGGGAACCCACAGCTGTCCTCTGTGCAGGAAGACCTTCACGCCCAGACCCGTCCTGGTGAGAAACAGCATGTTAGCAGAGTTAGTGGAGGAGATGAAGAAGACTGGACTCCAAGCTGATCTCTGCTATGCTGGACCTGAAGATGTGACCTGTGATGTCTGCACTGGGAGGAAGGTGAAAGCTGTCCAGTCCTGTCTGGTCTGTCTGGCCTCTTACTGTGAGAAACATCTCCAACCTCACTATGATGCTCCTGCTTTTCAAAAACACCAGCTGGTGGATCCCTCCAAGAAGCTCCAGGAGAAACTCTGCTCTCTCCACCATGAGGTGATGAAGATCTTCTGTCGTACCGATCAGCAGAGTATCTGTTATCTGTGTGCAATGGATGAACATAAAGGTCATGAAACAGTTGCAGCTGCAGCAGAAAGATGTGAAAAGCAGAAGGAGCTGGAGGTGAGTCGACAACAAATCCAGCAGAGAATCCAGGACCGAGAGAAAGACGTGGAGCTGCTTCAGCAGGAGGTGATTTTGATTTGATTTATTTATTCAGCACTGTATAAAAACAGAACAAGTAACATACAAATGTAAAAAAGAGATTGGTAATAAGCTCGGCTGAGGCAAAAAGCCAGAGGGGCTTAAATACGAGGCCTCTACCTGTAAAATACAGCAAAATATTGTACAAAGATTTAAAACATGCTGTTTTGGGAGAAATCTCAATTAGGTTCTAGGAGTGGTCGGCTGTACCAAAATGAATCACACACACACACCTCGCCTTTGCTATAAGATATCAATACATTTATTAGCAAAAAGCAAGCATTTACATAGAAGACATCCACAAAGCTGCCAGTTTGCTAGGATAATTTGCCAAGTTACCCCCCCGCAAACAGCAGTACACACAAAACCAGCAGATTGCTAGGATAATTTGTCGAGTTACCCCCCGCAAACAGCAGTACACACAAAATTAAAAAACAAAACAAATAACATACAAATGTAAAAAAGAGATTGGTAATAAGCTCGGCTGAGGCAAAAAGACCAAGGGGCTTAAATACGAGGCCTCTACCTGTAAAATACAGCAAAAGATTGTACAAAGATTTAAAACATGCAGAATACATGATTGCAGGCTAAAAACAAAGACAAAGTAAAAAAAAGAAGTAGATAGATTTAGATATTTTTTTACAGACATGGTTGATGTGGTTTCTCCAGCTTAAACTGTCATGGATAATTACACCAAGGAAGGTTGTTGATGTAACCTGAGTGAGCGGGTCATCTCCTATAGACAGACTGCTGTTAGATTTACAATATATTTAATTTTTTTATGTAAATATAATAAAATTTTATTTTTTTATTTTTATATTCAGTGATAGTTTAAACCATTTTGAAATGTTTTGTAAATCATGGTTACCCTTTCCCATTAGAGATGAAAAATCATTATGTGAAATAAATAAGTTTGTATCATCGGCAGAAAGTACAGGAAACAAGGAGGACAAGGCTGCGGCCAAATCATTTATATAAATCTAAAATAACAGGGGCCCGAGTATAGACCCCTGGGGGACCCCACATTTTCTGATTCTCTGATGATTTACCATCAATGATAACACATTGCTGATGGTTATGAATATAATTGAAAAGCCACACATGAGTGATTCCAGCAAATCCATAGTGTAATAATTTTTGAAGAACAATTTCAAAATTAACAGAAACGCTTTGGATAAATCAAGAAAGATTCCCAAAGCGTATTCATTATTATTGATTGCAGTGTGAATTTTATCAACCAATTGAAGTATAGCCATTTCTGTAGAATGATGTTTCCTAAATCCATATTGGTGTTGTTTATACAGGTGGAGGACATCAATGTCTCTGCTGATAAAGCAGTGGAGGACAGTGAGAAGACTTTCAACGAGGTGATCCGTCTCCTCCAGAAAAGCAGCTCTGATGTGAAGCAGCAGGTCAGATCCCATCAGGAACATGAAGTGAGTCGAGTCAAAGATCTTCAGGAGAAACTGCAGCAGGAGATCACTGACCTGAAGAGGAGAGAAGCTGAGCTGGAGAAGCTCTCACACACAGAGGACCACAACCAGTTCCTCCACAACTACCCCTCACCGTCACCCCTCAGTGGGTCCACACTCTCATCCAGCATCCAGATTCGTCCTCTCAGGTACTTTGAGGACGTGACAGCAGCTGTGTCAGAGACCAGAGAGAAACTACAGGACCTTCTGAGAGAGACGTGGACAAACATCTCACTGGCTGAAGTAGATGTTTTACTGTCGGAACCAGAACCAAAGACCAGAGATGGATTCTTGAAATATTCTCAAGACATCACTCTGGATCCAAACACAGCTCACAAACATCTGTTTATATCTGATGCCAACAGAAAAGTGACTTTAATGAAAAAAGAACTGTCTTATTGTGATAATCCAGGCAGATTCACTAATTGGTGGCAAGTGCTGAGTAAGCAGAGTATGAGTGGACGGTGTTACTGGGAGGTGGAGGTGAGGGGAGAAGCAGTTTGTGTTGCAGTGGCGTACAAGAACATCAGCAGAGCGGGGAACCTGCAAGGTTGTGGGTTTGGATACAACCAGGAATCTTGGGCGTTACAATGTTACACAGACGGTTACACACTGCGGTACAACAACATTAAAACTCCTGTTTCAGGTCCTCCTTCCTCCAGAGTTGGAGTGTACCTGGACCACGGAGCTGGTCTTCTGTCCTTCTACAGCGTCTCTGAGACCATGACCCTCCTCCACAGAGTCCAGACCACCTTCACCCAGCCGCTCCACGCTGGACTCTGGCTTTCATATCGTGGAGCCTCTGTTGAGGTCATGAAGTTGAAGTAGACGGAAGTTATTCCAGAAACAGCTGCTCAACATGTGGATTTTAGTTTCAGTTCATCTTTATGTTTGAGTTTGTTTTGGTGGCTCCTTCCTGTGTCTCCGTGGAGGTTTTCTCTGCCCAGGATTATTTTTTCACCCAAAGTGACTTTAATTGTGTTTTTTTTTTTTAACGTGTCAACAAACTGAAAATTTATGACCGTTAAAGATGAATAAAGCTGCTTATTTTGCCTTTGAACCTCAGTCTCATTGTCACAGAATAACAGTGACTACGTTTACTTGCAGTCAATAACCCTTTTCTAACCCGAATATTAACAATAACCTGGTTTTGCACGGCCATGTAAACAATAACCCCTTTGAATAACTGGAATTTGCTCATATTCCGGTTTTTAATAACCTCTAATTTAATATGACCCCTGGGTTACTCCTTTTCTAACCTGAATATTTGGTCATGTAAACGCCTAACGGGATATCCCCATCACAAGGAACAGGAATTTGTTCTGCGCATGTTCTTTTCGCAAGGAATCTTGCTCTTTTGAGTCCAGGAAGTTCTTATAAACATGGAGAAACGCTGTTGTTGTTTTGGATTTGGATACAGAAGAAGAAGAAGCGGAAATGACGGGAATTGCATCATGACGTTCTCCGTGCATCGCTGGTTTGATCCAGATATCCCAAATGATTAATTACCATGTATACAGGGATAACCCTGTTTGCTCACGCATGGAAACAGATTATTCCCAATGTTTCAGTAACTGGAATATTGACCGTAACCCGAATTTTGACTGCATGTAAACGTAGTCAGTGAAGGAGGTTAAATGACTGTCCTGGAGAAGCTCCAGCACCAGTTCTCAGCCAACGACTCTGCGTCTGTCTGGAAAGGGCTCAGGCAGACCCCCAACTACAAGCCTAAACCCCCTCCATCAACGACCGACGCCTAGCCAACGACCTGAACGAGTGAAGATAAGATGAATCTTTATTGTCTCCCTTAGGAGAAATTTGTCTTGGACACAAGAGGCACAGGCGACAATCACACTCCAACAAACATAGAAACACAACCCCGAAGACTTTACCCACACATACAATCAAACCACACTATAGTTAACCCACATCAGTTCCCACACCCAGTTCCCAGAAAACCTATTACACAATACCCCTGAGTAGAAGAAAAAATGATGCACAGAGGCCGACTGAACTTATTGCACAGATGACCTACGCAAGAGAACCTACACATTATTGCAAACCTACACAAAAGAAACCTACACATTATTGCAGAGCCCGACTGAACATATTGCACAAATGTCCACATTATTGCACTGACCTACACAAGAGAAACCTACACATTATTGCACATTTCTTTCCTCACGTCACTCCCAATCACACACACGCACAGACACACACACACACACACACACACACACACACACACACACACACAGGCACACACAGTTCATCTCCTACTGTTCAGTAATTTGATTGATAGTGGGACAAATGAAAATGTATACCTGTTCAATTTACACATGGGTTGCCTGAATGTTGTGCCTGAAGGCATTAACACATACTCCTTATACAGGATGTGGTTTGGGTCAGCAGTGACTTTTTGGCCTTGCTTCATCACTGTCTGCTCAAAAATCTGCTGGAGAGAGGATGGGGGCAGCAGACCGATTATTTTTCCTGCCCTTTTAATCAAATTCTGGAGTTGTGATCTAGATTTAATGGTCAAATTACCAAACCAAGTTGCAATACCATAACGAATAATAGATTCAATGGTTGCTCTGTAGAACAACAACATTATGTGTTTAAGCAGTTCTACTGCTGCTTTGAAAGACAACGGGACAGTCCTGCAACCATCCCCCACAACACCTCCCAACAGCCCCAGTGCTTCACCCCACCACATGATGATGATGATGATGATGATGATGATGATGATGATGATGATTAGAAGATTATCGCTTTCAACATCCATATGAATGTTAAAGTGGACCTATTATGAAAAACAGGTTTTCTCTTGCTTTAACATATATAAAGTGGTCTCCCCTCAGCCTGCCAACTCAGAGAAGGAGGAAAGCAACCAAATTCTGCAGTGTCTGTACAGCCGCCCGGATGATCCGTCCAGTGTGATGTGGATCTACGAGCCGTTCAGATTCTGCTCCCGTCGTTAGGTAACCAAAATGCAAACCACACCCACAACTATAACCCTGTGTCCTGGATGCTCTCTATCCACACTGAAACCGTTAATATGCAGTTCTGTTATTAATCGTTGTTCAACTCTAACAGGCCATATTATTGTGCTGAACTTGTTAACTATCCTCCCTCAATGGTTTAACAGTAGCTAGAGTACATTAACAGAAGCTAACGGTAAATTAACGTCTGCTCAGCATCCTGACAAAACACACAAAAATAACGGTCAGAAACTTCCAGCTCCCTGTCCATCTCCCTCCAGCCAGCTGCCACTTTATTGAGGTTTTTGTAGTGAAATGAGGAGGTATCATAGAGATAACTTCTCATTTCAACTAACTGGATCAGCCGTTCCTCATCCATGACCGTTTCCTACAGCGCTTTCAACCGGCTTTCAACGCGAGCGACAAGAAAAAAAAATAGAAGCAGGACGTCCGAGAAATGTTCAGCTTAAAATGGCGCGTCGCATCGAGCTGCGCAGCGTCGCAGCGTCGCTCGCGGCCAGTTAGGACAGTCCAATAGAAAATAAAGCAATGGACTTGATTTTGACATTTTTTCGTAGCGGTGTATCGCGTCATTCAGGCAGCCAATCAGCATAGAGCCTCATTATCATAGCCCCGCCTACTCAGAATCCCACATAGATAATGAGGTTAGAGAATGAGATGATAAAGACATGGTTTAGAGGCTGAATTTCTAATTCATTTAGCAAAAACAATCAAAAGCTTGTTTTTAAAACATTCAAGGCCTGTTTAAAATAGGTATTAGATGCCATAATAGGTCCCCTTTAAAGTCACCCACTATGATGACTTTATCTGTACTGATCAATAAACCAGATAGGAAATCTGAAAATTCAGACAGAAACTCTAGATAATGACCAGCAGGGGCGGTACACTACCACTAACACAACTGGCTTTTCTGATTTCCAGCTCGGGAGTTTAAGACTAAAGGTGAGGCTTTTGAACATTTTATTATCGCATTGAGGTTTAGATTTTATTTGAACCTAGATGATGATGATGATGAGGATGATGATGATGATGATGATGATGATGATGATGGTTGTGATGACTAACAGGAAGCTTGTAAACGTCCAAGTTAATCAGTAAATATCATGATAATAATGTTGCTAAATACTTTAGTGAAGTCAGAGCTGAGGAGATCAAAGGTTTGTCCAGATGAGCAGGTAACATCCGTCACAGACCTGCAGGTTTTATTTGATCAATAATTCTACAAATGATCAGTTGTAGTTATTGATCAAATAATTATTTAACTCTGGATCTCCTGAATTTGGGTCTTCCCCCAAATTCCGGACTATGGCATGTGATGTGATGTGATGTGATGTGATGTGATGTATTGTGTTGTGTTGTGTTGTGTTGTGTTGTGTTGTGTTGTGTTGTGTTATGTTATGTTAGTTTTCTTGTCCTCCAATCAGAGGTTGAAGGAGGAGTCCTGCAGTCGCTCAGTTTAGTGACTCAAGTAATCGAGTTGTGATTCATCAGAAACCTGCATACAACTCCTTGATGGTTGATTCTCTGAGACACAACAGCACATATTCTTCTCCTTTTCTTCACTAAAACTGTAACACAATAAATCAGAAGTGCAGCTGCTGCAACAACTCCTAATGTAATTAATCCTCCATTTCCTGCTCCATCGTAGGATCTGGTCGCTGAAAAAAAAAAAAAAAGAAGTAAAACTATGTTTCTAAACTTGCTCTTGGCCACAATTCATGATGGAACTGTTTCAACTTGAGAGTAATTGTTTGTAAAGTCAAAGAAATCATTCCAAGAGCCGCCGTCACTGTTTTATTCACCTTCAGCCACCAGGGGGAGCAACGTCACTACTATTCACTCAGGATCAATACCATCACTGCAGTCTTCAGTGATGGTATTGATCCTGAATCACTGCAGTCTTCAGATATTGATCCTGAATCACTGCAGTCTCCAGTGATGGTATTGATCCTGAATCACTGCAGTCTTCAGATATTGATCCTGAATCACTGCAGTCTTCAGTGATGGTATTGATCCTGATCAACCAGATCAGTTTAACATTGGGAGAGTACAAAAAGTGTATTTATAAAAGGACTGTTAGTGCAGGAGTGTCCTGTTGACTTCCAGGTTGCTTCAACTCCCCACCACCACCTGACTATCAGATAAAGGAGAGTTCAGAGTCGCTGCTTCTCCAGAACCGTGGTACTGATCCAGTTCCAGGATGCAGCAGCCGTGAACTCTCCTCCTCATTATATTATATTATATATAAATTAAATTAGTCCTGATGTTACTACATTTGCTCTGTTCTAACTCACAACTGAGGACTTACCAGAGACGTGGAGTTGACAGCTGGCAGAGTCCCATCCAGACATTGTGAACGCTTCACACCAGTACCATCCTGAATCCTCAGTCGTGAGTCTGGAGATGAGGAGTCTTAGTCGTCCCTCTCTCAGAGCATCTCTGTTGCTCTGGACTCGTCCTGCAAACTGTTCGTCTTGATGCTTCAAGTTCTTAACACCATCAGACATTTTAAAGACAACTAAGATCTTCAGATGTTTTCTGAAGTGACAGTAGATATCAAGGAAGCCAGAGGAGGGTTCATGTTTGGGGGTGAAGGTCCACTCCAGGGTGATGTTGTGGTTCTCCTTTGTCTGATAGAAGTTCTGTGTCACCTTCACAATTGTTGATGCTGAGGAGACAGAGAGGGAAAGAGACGAGAATGTTGAAAAATTTCTGTAGTTTTTGTACTTTTAAACTAGTAAAGGACCTGATTTGAAACTCTAAAATGTGAGTGTGGTATCAGAGCTGTCAGAGCTCTTATTATCAGCCACAATGACCATCCATCCATGCATTGTCCGCCGCTTATCCGTTCCCGGGTCGCGGGGCAGCAGTCTCAACAGAGATGCCCAGACTTCCTTCACCCCAGACACTTCCTCCAGCTCTTCCGAGGGGAGTCCGAGGCGTTCCCAGGCCAGCCGAGAGACATAGTCTCTCCAGCGTGTCCTGGGTCTTCCCCCCGTGTCTCCTCCCGGAGGGACATGCCTGGAACACCTCCCTAGGGAAGCGTCCAGGAGGCATCCGGTGCAGATGTCCAAGCCACCTCAGCTGACTCCTCTCAATGTGAAGGAGCAGCGGCTCGACTCCGAGCTCCTCACCCTATCGCTAAGGGAGCGTCCAGCCACCCTGCGGAGGAAACTCATCTCGGCCGCTTGTATCCGCGATCTCGTCCTTTCGGTCACTACCCAAAGTTCCTGACCATAAGTGATGGTTGGTGCGTAGATTGACCGGTAAATCGAGAGCTTCACCTTTCGATTCAGCTCCTTCTTCACCACGACAGTCCGGTACATCGACCGCATAACTGTGGACGCTGCACCGATCCGTCTGTCAATCTCCCGCTCCATCGTTCCCTCACTCGTGAACAAGACCCCGAGATTTTTGAACTCCTCCACCTGAGGCAGGGCTTCTCCACCCACCTGGAGAAGGCACGCCACCCTTTCCCGGTGGAGAACCATGGCCTCGGTTTTGGAGGTGCTGATTCTCATCCCTGCTGTGTCGCACTCGGCCTCAAACCGCCCCAGCACATGCTGAAGGTCCTGGTCTGATGAAGCCAACAGGAAAACATCATCTGCAAAAAGCAGAGATGAAATCCTGAGGTTCCCAAACCGGATCCCCTCTGGCCCCTGGCTGCGCCTAGAAATCCTGTCCATAAAAATTATGAACAGAACCGGTGACAAAGGGCAGCCCTGCCGGAGTCCAACATGCACCGGGAACAAGTCTGATCTACTGCCGGCAATGCGAACCAGACTCCTGCTCCGATCATATAGAGACCCGACAGCCCTTAATAGAGGGCCCCGGACTCCATACTCACCGAGCACCCCCCACAGAATGGCACGAGGGACACGGTCAAATGCCTTCTCCAGATCCACAAAACACATGTAGACTAGTTGGGCAAATTCCCATGAACCCTCGAGCACCCTGCGGAGGGTGTAGAGCTGGTCCAGTGTTCCGCGACCGGGACAAAAACCGCATTATTCCTCCTGAATCCGAGGTTCAACTATCGGCCGTATTCTCCTCTCCAGTACCCTGGCGTAGACTTTCCCGGGGAGGCTGAGAAGTGTGATCCCCCTATAGTTGGAGCACACTCTCTGGTCCCCCTTTTTAAAAAGAGGGACCACCACCCCGGTTTGCCACTCCAGCGGTACTGTCCCCTTCCTCCATGCAATGTTGCAGAGGCGTGTCAACCAAGACAGCCCTACGACATCCAGAGACTTGAGGTACTCGAATCTCATCAACCCCCGATGCCACTGAGGAGCTTATGAAACACCTCAGTGACCTCGGCCCGGGTGATGGATGAGCACGCCCCAGAGTCCCCACTCTCTGCTTCCTCAGTGGAAGGCATGTCAGTCGGGTTGAGGAGATCCTTGAAGTACCGTATTTTCACGACCATAAGGCGCACATAAAACCATTTTTTTCTAAAATGTGCCGCGCGTCCTATGAAACGGTGCGCCGTATCTATTACCTAAATTACGGTAATGTGAGGCGGAGCCACCATGAGAACGGTAAAGGGAGAAGGGGGCGTGTGAAGCACCCGTGAGTTGCGGCTGTGTCCGACTGAAAGCAGTAGCGCTGGCGGAAGAAAGGAAAATTTAACATTTTCATGGAGGTCCGTCCTGGTGCTTTCGCTTCATGAAACGGTGCCAGCGCAGCAGCAGCGCCCGGCGGATTATATGGAAAAGATGGAGAGCTTCCGCTCATTCTGCAGCCGACACATCACCGACATGGACGAGGTGCCGCTCATGTTCCACATCGCGGTCCACCGCGGGGGAGCGGACCGGGTCCACCGCGGGGGAACGGACCGGACCGGGATCCGGGACGACCGCGGGGGAGCGGACCGGCGGGACCACCGCGGGGGAGCGGACCGGGTCCACCGCGATCGGGATCCGAACAACGGGGTATGAAAAGTTTATTTACTGTTGTGCTTGCCTGCCACGCTGATGGACAGAAACGGCCGCCGATGGTGATTTTTAAAAGAAAAACGTTGCCTAAAGAGACTTTTCCAGCCGGAGTCATTATAAAGGCAAATGAAAAGGGCTGGATGGATGAAGAGATGATCGAGTGGCTGAGACAGGTTTATGTGCGGCGACCCGGTGTTTTTTTTTTAATTCTTTAATGCGGAAACAGAAGATGAAGACTTGAAGATGAAGACGGGGCGGCAGTAGCTCAGGTGGTAGATCGGGTCGTCCAATGATCCGGAGGTCGGCGGTTCGAATTCCGCTCCATCCCAGTTACTGTCGTAGTGTCCTTGGGCAAGACACCTTACCCAGCTTGCCGTGTATGAATGTGTATGAATGTTGGTGGTGGTCGGAGGGGCCGTTTGGCGCGGAATGGCAGCCACGCTTCTGTCAGTCTGCCCCAGGGCAGCTGTGGCTACAAAATGTAGCTTACCACCACCAGTGAGAATGTGTATGAATGAATAATGGTCTAAGTGTAGCACTTTGAGATTCATTGAATGGAAAGTGCGTTACAAGTTAAATGCATTATTATTATAAGACTTTGAAGGGTTTGATTGATGTGAAAGGTGAAATAAAATATCAAACTAAGTTTTGCTCCCGATCTATTTTTAAATAAGCACACTTGTGTGTGTGTGTTCTGCAGCGCGTGTGTGTTTTGCGGCGCGCGTGTGTACAGCTCCATCTGTGTAGACTGCGCCTTTTCTGGTCGGTGCGCCGTATGTGTGTTTTAAAATCCAAAAACGACACACAAAACTGAGGGAGCGCCTTTTCACACGGTGCGCCGAATGGTCGTGAAAATACGGTATTCCTTCCACCATCTGACGATGTCCCCAGTCGAGGTCAACAGCTCCCCACCCGCACCATAAACCGTGCCGGCAGAGTACTGCTTCCCCCTTCTGAGGCGCCAAATGGTCGCCAGAATTTCCTCGAGGCCGACCGAAAGTCTTCCTCCATGGCCTCACCAAACTCCTCCCAGACCCGAGTTTTTGCCTCCAGGACCGCCCGAGCCGCGGCCTGCTTGGCCTGCCGGTACCCATGTACTGCATCAGGAGTCCCACAGGATAACAGAGCCCGTTAGGACTCCTTCTTCAGTCTGACGGCATCCTGTACTTCCGGTGTCCACCACCGGGTTCTAGGTTTGCCGCCACGACAGGCACCGGAGACCTGGCGACCACAACTTCGAGCGTTGACAATGGAGGCAGAGAACATGGTCCACTCGGACTCGATGTCCCCGGCCTCCCCCGGGATCTGAGAGAAGTTCTCTCGGAGGTGGGAGTTGAAGATGTCCCTGACAGAGGGCTCGGCCAGACGTTCCCAACAGACCCTCACAATCCGTTTGGGTCTGCCCGGTCTGTCCAACTTCCTCCTCCTCTGCCAGCGCACCCAACTCACCACCAGGTGGTGATCAGTTGACAGCTCAGCCCCTCTCTTCACCCGAGTGTCCAAGACATGCGGCCGAAGGTCAGATGAAATGACAACAAAGTCGATCATTGACCTCCGGCCTAGGGTGTCCTGGTGCCACGTGCACTGATGGACACCCGTATGCTTGAACATGGTGTTCGTTATGGACAAACCGTGACTAGCACAGAAGTCCAACAACAAAACACTGCTCAGGTTCAGATTGGTGAGGCCGTTCCTCCCAATCACGCCTCTCTAGGTATCACTGTCATTGCCCACGAGAGCGTTGAAGTCCCCCAGTAGAACAATGGAATCCCCAGTTTGAGCACTATCCAGTACTCCTCCCAGGGACCCCAAGAAGGCCGGGTACTCCGCACTGCTGTTCGGCCTGTAGGCACAAACAACAGTGAGAGACCTTTTCCCGACCCGAAGGCGCAGGGAAACGACCCTCTCGTTCACTGGGGTAAATTCCAACACATGGCGACTGAGCTGAGGGGCTATAACCAAGCCCACACCAGCCCGCCGCCTCTCACCCTGGGCAACTCCAGAGTAGTGGAGGGTCCAGCCCCTTTCAAGGAGCTGGTTCCAGAGCCCAAGCTATGTGTGGAGGTGAGCCCGACTATCTCTAGCCGGTATCTCTCAACCTCACGCCCAAGCTCCGGCTCCTTCCCCCCCAGCGAGGTGACATTCCATGTCCCTACTGAGATGCCAGAAAATCACGGTCCTTCTTGCGGGTGGTGGGCCTACGGGAAGGCAGGCCCACGTCGCCATTTCGGGCTGAGCCCGGCTGGGTACCATGGGCAAAGACCCGGCCACCAGGCGCTCGCCATAGAGCCCCAACCCCAGGCCTGACTCCAGGGCGGGGCCCCGGTGACGCCGATCCGGGCAACATAACGGTCCTTTGATTTTTCTTCTCCATGTTGAGCTTGTGAACCGCTCTTAGTCTGGCCCGTCACCTAGGACCTGTTTGCCATGGGAGACCCTACCAGGGGCGTAATGCCCCAAGACAACATAGCTCCTAGGATCACTCAAGCACACAAACCCCTCCACCACAGTAAGGTGGCAGTTCAAGGAGGGGAGCCACAATGACATATTTGGAAAAAACTATGTTTTCTTAAATCATAACTTGATTTTATAGATAAAAATGAAGTAATGAACTAAACATAGATATAAGGACTGAGAGCTCTGAGTCATGGATCTGTTAGTGATGTTAAAGTGTATTTAAGTTAATAAAGTGAAGGTTTAAACTGACCACAGACATGTGATGTGAGGATGATGAGCAGCAGGATCCTGCAGATCATCTTCTCCCTTTGAGGGACACAGAGCTGGAGAGTCGCCCACACAGAACATGTTCAGGACTTCAGCATTTCTCTCACTTTGAATGAGACATTGAACCCAAACGTAAACAGATGATTTACAGAATAACAGCTAATAAAACAGACGCTGTAAATCCAGTCAGTCCAGTTTTGCTGTCTACTTCAGTAAAAACAAGATGCCACTGTATACTTGTTGCAGGCCTTTGTTATGGATGCTGCACCTCTGAAACCTCTGTTTCACAAGACTTTACTAGTATTTCAACTGATGAGTTTAACATAAAAAGATGTGAATAGTTGTAGTGAGTTTATGTTGAACGTGATTCTGGAGGAAAGTGGAGCAGAAGATGAGAATGTGAAGTTAAAGAGAGCAGACGCACTTCTTAGAGACACATAAACCCTGCTGGATAAAACTGGAACAACTGGATAAACACGTGTTCTTGACTCTAAAGTTTTTTTTGTGTCACATGACTGAGTTTCTAAAACTATTGTAACGTCTAATTCTCCATGAAAGGATGTACAGAGGTGATGATAACCTGCAGCTTTATTCTAAGTGAACTGGTTCCTGTCAGCCGTAAACACGACAACAACCACCCAGCAACCACTATCTGTCACTAACTGCACTCTCCCTCCTCTGTTTATCTCTTAAAAGTCCAGAAGCAAGTAAACACGTACAGAACCGCAGGTTACTACAAGATGTGGTCCATTACTGAGCAGTTAGGGTCAAAGTTAGTTAGTAAAGCTCCATAATTATTTCAACCAACAACCGTTGGTGAGTAAATCTTTATCAATGATAATACTACTGAAAATACTTACATTTATGTTTCCTTGTGCGGCTGAGCAGTCCTGAACTTGAAGTATTTGACCAAAATGTGAGAAGCTGAAACTCTGACACCGTTTATATCTGAGAAGCAACAATTACAGCGAGGTGAGAGGAAATCTCTCTCCCCAATCACTTTAGCCGCTTCGTCAGACTGAAGTATCATTGTTCTGTTTTGGAATTTTTATATTTCACCAGGAAGCTTTTCTGCCTGAACCAGTTTCCCAGCCCTGATGGCTGATTTTTTTCCTTGTCTGCACATATATTAATGGTTAATACCGCGCTGGTAAGAACCTAAAGCATATATATGTGCATTTTTTATATAAAATATATATGAGATATTATTAAAAATGTCACATATTTATTTTATTAATATACATACATATACATATATTATTATTATTTTTTATTTTTTGGGGCGGGGGGGGGCGGGGGGGGGGGGGGGGGGGTGGTCATCCACTGCTAGTCCAAGACGCAAAAAAGCACATGGAAGCGCACAACGAGCACTGTAAATCTGCAAGAGAAAAAACAAACAGACACAGGAACAGGCAGACACGAGCAGCAACTATCCCAGGTCCCAGGACCCAATCACAGCTAGGCTACCGCGACTATCTGACCCCCAAAACTGCGGAACGAGCATGCATGGAGGAGGGGGGGAGCAACCCCGCCACCCGAGAGACCAGAGGCCGACGAGGAAGAACCCTGAACCCAGGCCACCAGCAACCCCACAGAGGGGAGAAGAGGGCGGGAGGCAACCCACCGCCAGCGAGGCCAGCCCCCTCCCAGTGGCAACAGAGGGGACCTGCGGGCGGGGCCCCCACGACCATGGGAAGAGGCAGCCAGGGATCCCGCGGCGGTGGACCGGGACCCAGGCGAACCCCGGCTACCCGGTCCGGGACGGACCTGTGGCCAGGAGGCCCTCACCCTCCAGGCCAACGACCCCCATCCGGCGAGGGGCCAGCCTGCCCGGAGAGACAGAACCGCCCCAGCCGCCAACGCGGGCAGGAGCACCCGCCCCCACGAAAGCGGCCCTCCAGGACCAGAGGGGCGCCCTGCCGCGGAGGCAGCGGGGGGGACCGGAGACGGGCCCGGAGAGAGAAAACATGTCTTAAACATCCAAACCAAAATCTAAGATTATTCTCATCTGACCCCCGCCCCCCAAATCCATCCATCTACAAGTGGATGGATGGATGGATGGATGGATGGATGGATAGATGGATAGATAGATAGAGGTATTCAGGGCTTGGGGGGTTAGGGGGGGGCTTTGTAGGCACTTTTCAGTCGCTGTAAACGTGTGCATGTTTTTGTATTCTGAGCTCCAACATGGATGTTGTTGGAGATCTGCAGTAACTGTCTTCAGGTCTTCAGCATCCGTCCGTCCTGCAGTCCGTCCTGTTGTGGACTGAAGAGAGCCGAGTGACGGGGACCAAGCAAGGCTCCAACGAAGGGGGGGCTCAGTCTAAACCCTGGTTCCTCTCCTTCCGTCTACCAGGTACTTTGTGATCATATTTTTACACATGTGCATGTTTGTCTGAGGAAAAGCTCTCTGCACATTTCCACCACTGAACTTCCCTGGGAGGTCGTCAGCCGATCATCCATAGAAGTGGAGACGAGGTCCAGTACAAGCAGGACAGAACCAGCCCCACAAAGAGATCAAGTCAGTTCAGGAGCTGCAAGAAACTGAGAAATAGCTCAGTTAACGAGCCCTCGTTGGTCTGGAGAGACCTCCAGTACATCACCATCTACAGGAGAACCCCCCCTTTAGAGACCATTCAACTGCAGATGAGCTGAACTGCTTCTCCTGCCGGTCTGAAAGAACCTCCTTCACACCTCCCACCAACACAATAGGACGACACCATCTCCTGCTGGCCCACACAGTCCCATCAGAACCCCCAGTTCACTAAACACTTGTCGGCTCTTTCACGGCCAGATGATGTTCCTCTCCACTGCTCTTCCCTTGTCTTTGAAAACAAGATTGATGTTGGAAAGATATTGTGCTGCAGCTTCTATCCTCCAAGAGAACAAGATGGAACCACCTGAACTTTACTGTTTTATCAAAAGCTAAAGACGTGCTCTTCAAAACAATGAACCACATCTGCCAATATAAAGAATTAATGCACCTTAAGCTCAGTATTGATCTAAATGGATATAAAAGTGGAATCAAAACTCAGAGAAAACTTTATTTTCTTGATAGTAAAAGTGGAATCAAAACTCAGAGACAACTTTATTTTCTTCAATTGTTTGTGCTTTATTTTGGGAAGTATTTTACCACCGGTGGGATCATAATTTGTTGCTGTCAACTTTTAACTATAATAATATCCAATTTTTCACCTTTACAAAGAACTCAAAACTGGAATTTCTGTTGAATAATTTCATAATTTCGGATAAATATGTTTTATAAAGGTGTAAATTCATTAATGGTTCCCCATATTTCCTAACTTGCTATTTATTGAAACACCGTAAAAGGCTTAAAATCTGAAAATGAATTAATTCGATTTCTCTCATTCAGACCCCAGATTATTATATTTACGTTTTATATAGTATTATTATTAACATTTAAGTAATGTTTACAGTTTATTTACAACGCTACTTTGTATATTATTTCATTTCAACATTTGATGTTATCTATGTTGTGTTGGTCTGTAAGGTTTATTTAACTGCTAAAGGTTCAAAATCTTTTGGAAACTGCTTGTAAGTTTTGTCTGGACTATAAAGTTTTAAAAAGGGGATTTTTTTACGGAACCAGAACTGTAGAAGTGTCTTTGGTTTTTATTTTATTTTTTTTAAGTGTAGACAATGCAACTATAACTACCATGAAATAAAGTGACTCTTTCATGCGACAACAACATATCAGTTAATTTATTTGTAATTTACGACGAGAAAAGTTTGAATTTTGGCGGGAACTTGCTGCGGGAGAAGAAAGGACGTGACGTCACTTCCGGTGACGGCGCAGCGCTTATAAACCCCGCAGGTCGCGGGTTCGAGCCCAGTGCGGTAAAGCGGACTGACGGACTCGCAGCTCTCTGAACTAAAACGAACTTTTTGAGGAGAAATGTCGGAGAAAAGAGTTGAAGTGGACGGAGAAATGATCTGTTGTTCCATCTGTCTGGATCTACTGAAGGATCCGGGGACGATTCCCTGTGGACACAACTACTGCATGGACTGTATTAAAACCCACTGGGATGGAGAGGATGGGAGGGGAACCCACAGCTGTCCTCTGTGCAGGAAGACCTTCACGCCCAGACCCGTCCTGGTGAGAAACAGCATGTTAGCAGAGTTAGTGGAGGAGATGAAGAAGACTGGACTCCAAGCTGATCTCTGCTATGCTGGACCTGAAGATGTGACCTGTGATGTCTGCACTGGGAGGAAGGTGAAAGCTGTCCAGTCCTGTTTGGTCTGTCTGGCCTCTTACTGTGAGAAATATCTCCAACCTCACTATGATGCTCCTGCTTTTCAAAAACACCAGCTGGTGGATCCCTCTAAGAAGCTCCAGGAGAACATCTGCTCCCTCCACCATGAGGTGATGAAGATCTTCTGTCGTACCGATCAGCAGAGTATCTGTTATCTGTGTGCAATGGATGAACATAAAGGTCATGAAACAGTTGCAGCTGCAGCAGAAAGATGTGAGAAGCAGAAGGAGCTGGAGGTGAGTCGACAACAAATCCAGCAGAGAATCCAGGACCGAGAGAAAGACGTGGAGCTGCTTCAGCAGGAGGTGATTTTGATTTGATTTATTTATTCAGCACTGTATAAAAAACAGAACAAGTAACATACAAATGTAAAACAGAGATAGGTAATAAGCTTGGCTGAGGCAAAAAGCCCAAGGGGCTTAAATACGAGGCCTCTACCGGTAAAATATAGCAAAAGATTGTACAAAGATTTAAAACATGCAGAATACATGATTGCAGTCTAAAGACAAAGCAAAAAAACAAAAGTAGATAGATTTAGATATTTTTTTACATACATTGTTGATGTGGTTTCTCCAGCTTAAACTGTCATGCATAATTACACCAAGGTAGGTTGTTGATGTAACCTGAGTGAGCGGGTCATCTCCTATAGAAAGACCGCTGTTAGATTTACTATATAATTTATTTTTTGATGTAAATATAATAAAATTTGATTTTTTTTTTTATATTCAGTGATAGTTTGTTAAGTTTAAACCATTTTGAAATGTTTTCTAAATCATTGTTACCCTTTCCCATTAGAGATGAAAAATCATTATGTGAAATAAATAAGTTTGTATCATCGACATAAAGTACAGGAAACAAGGAAGACAAGGCTGCGGCAAAATCATTTATATAAATCTAAAATAACAGGGGCCCGAGTATAGACCCCTGGGGGACCCCGCATTTTCTGATTCTCTGATGATTTACCATCAATGATAACACATTGCTGATGGTTATGAATATAATTGAAAAGCCACACATGAGTGATTCCAGCAAATCCATAGTGTAGTAATTTTTTAAAAAGAATATCAAAATTAACTGTGTCAAAAGCTTTGGATAAATCAAGAAAGATTCACAAAGCGTATTCATTATTATTGATTGCAGTGTGAATTTTATCAACCAATTGATGTAAAGCCATTTCTGTAGAATGATGTTTCCTAAATCCATATTGGTGTTGTTTATACAGGTGGAGGACATCAACGTCTCTGCTGATAAAGCAGTGGAGGACAGTGAGAAGACCTTCAACGAGGTGATCCGTCTCCTCCAGAAAAGCAGCTCTGATGTGAAGCAGCAGGTCAGATCCCAGCAGGAACATGAAGTGAGTCGAGTCAAAGATCTTCAGGAGAAACTGCAACAGGAGATCACTGACCTGAAGAGGAGAGAAGCTGAGCTGGAGAAGCTCTCACACACAGAGGACCACAACCAGTTCCTCCACAACTACCCCTCACCGTCACCCCTCAGTGGCTCCACACTCTCATCCAGCATCCAGATTCGTCCTCTCAGGTACTTTGAGGACGTGACAGCAGCTGTGTCAGAGACCAGAGAGAAACTACAGGACCTTCTGAGAGAGACGTGGACAAACATCTCACTGTCAGTGGCTGAAGTAGATGTTTTACTGTCGGAACCAGAACCAAAGACCAAAGATGGATTCTTGAAACTTTCTCAAGACATCACTCTGGATCCAAACACAGCTCACAAACATCTGTTTATATCTGATGCCAACAGAAAAGTGACTTTAATGAAAAAAGAACTGTCTTATTGTGATAATCCAGGCAGATTCACTAATTGGTGGCAAGTGCTGAGCAAGCAGAGTATGAGTGGACGGTGTTACTGGGAGGTGGAGGTGAGAGGAGAAGCAGTTTGTGTTGCAGTGGCGTACAAGAACATCAGCAGAGCGGGGAACCTGCGAGGTTGTGGGTTTGGATACAACCAGGAATCTTGGGCGTTACAATGTTACACAGACGGTTACACACTGCGGTACAACAACATTAAAACTCCTGTTTCAGGTCCTCCTTCCTCCAGAGTTGGAGTGTACCTGGACCACGGAGCTGGTCTTCTGTCCTTCTACAGCGTCTCTGAGACCATGACCCTCCTCCACAGAGTCCAGCTCACCTTCACCCAGCCGCTCCACGCTGGACTCTGGCTTTCATATCGTGGAGCGTCTGTTGAGCTCATGAAGTTGAAGTAGACGGAAGTTGTTTGTTTGAAGATGTGTTTTTTTAATGTGTCAACAAACTGAAACTTTATGACCGTTAAAGATGAATAAAGCTGCTTATTTTGATCCTCAGTCTCATTGTATTATCTATAAATATCTTCTAATTATCTGGGGAGAAACGGATAATATTCAATATATTTCATATCTCCAATAAAAATGGTTCATGTAGACGAAGATGAAACGGGAAACAGTTGAGAGAAAAGATTTTCTCCGGGAAGTAATTCAGGCTCCAGATGTGATTGTCATGAGCAGATCGATGGAGGATCTCCAGGCGTGTTTGGACTCTGCTGACTGGGATGTGTTCAGTGATGCTACAGAATAACAGTGAAGGAAGGAGTCCGGAGAAGTCCACGTTCAGCAAGGCAGTGAAGGAGCTAAACGACTGTACTGGAGAAGCTCCAGCACCAATTCTCGGCCAATGACTCTGTGTCTGTCTGGAAAGAGCTCAGGCAGACCCCCAACTACAAGCCTAAACCCCTTCCATCAACGACCGACGCCTAGCCAACGACCTGAACGAGTTCTACTGCCGCTTTGAAAGACAACGGGACAGTCCTGCAACCATCCCCCACAACACCTCCCAACAGCCCCAGTGCTTCACCTCCACCCCCCACCACCTCTGGGACAACTCTTTCAATCCAGGAGAGGGACGTCAACAAACTCTTCTGGAGACAGAACCCTGGAAAGCTGCTGGACCAGTCTCACCAGCCAGCTGGCAGCGCTGCTCTGATCAGCTGTCTCCAGTGTTCAGGGACATTTTCAACACCTCACTGGAGATGTGCCACGTTCCAGCTGCTGCAAGACCTCCAGCATCATCCCTGTTCCCAAGAGGCCAAGGACCACAGGACCTACGGACCTCAGACCCGTCACCCCGACCTCTGTGGTTAGGACTCTGTCATGACCAGTGACAGTGTGGAGTCTTCCGGCTTCCTGGGATCCATCATGTCCCGGGACCTCAAGTGGAGCTGAACATCTGCTCCCTCACCCAGAAAGCCCAGCAGAGGAAGAAATTCACCCTGCCAGAGACGATGCACTTCCACATCACAGTTGGATAAAACGGAATAAAGCCGTCTGTGTAAAACTCCGCCATCTGCTGGACGTCTGGAAGAACTACAACTATTAACATGTTTTCATCGAAACAGGAAACAGAATGATGTGATAATAGACTTTTACATTTACATTTTACACAGCGTAACAACGTTTTTGTGACGATGATAATGGTCATGATGGTGATAGTGATGGTGATGACTAAAAGATTACCGCTTTCCACATCCACATGAATGTTAAAGTCTCACCCACTATAATGACTTTATCTGTACTGATCAATAAACCAGATAGAAAATCTGAAAATTCAGACAAACTCTAGATAATCACCAGCAGGGGCCAGTACACTACCACTAACAGAACTGGCTACTCTGATTTCCAGCTCGTGAGTTTCAGACTACGGGTGAGGTTTTGGAACGTTTTATTATCACATTTAGGTTTAGATTTTATTTGAACCTAGATGGTGATGATGATGATGATGATAATGAAGATGGTGATGATGCTGATGACTGATAGGAAGCTAATAAACATCCAAGTTAATCGGTAATTATCAATTATTAACTTTGTCTTCTCTCAAACTAGAAGACAGATGTTTTAGCAGCTGGATTTATTAATGTGACAGAATTATTTGATGTTGACGAGTCACATGACAAACAAATTACACATTTAAATGTAAAAAAGATACTTTTAATTAATTAAATATTTCACATCTTCCTGTTTTTGTAAAACATAATGTTGATCCTTCAAAGTAGAGCATGTTTTAAACATCATAAAGGAAATTACAATTATTTTGGGTACATGTTTTCACATAAATACATGATTTACCACAACAAGTAAAGTTCTGGAAGAGTTTACAATGAACATTGAAAGAGCTTGAAAAGTGCTTGATTCTGAGCTGGAAAACAGTATAAAAACCCTGTAAAGCATTTCATGATCCTGACTCCCTCAGAGATGAATTAGTAAATGTTAGAAGTTCATCTGGAACCACGGTGATGGTTTAGATGTCTAAACATTCAAGAAGCTTTATTCATCCTGAGGGAAATGATCTTTCTGCTGTCTGAAGATTATATCTCCTTTAAATATAGTCATAAAAAGTCCCAA
Source organism: Cololabis saira (assembly GCF_033807715.1). NCBI lineage: Eukaryota > Metazoa > Chordata > Actinopteri > Beloniformes > Belonidae > Cololabis > Cololabis saira. The sequence goes on along the minus strand of NC_084606.1, from coordinate 8,520,973 downwards.
ACCAACACCCAGCAGAGGTTCTATTAGAAGTGAACCGAACCAGAACCAGGATCTGGTCCATCCGTCACTCTGTTGTAGGATCAGAGTTGGTGATTTTGAATCCGTTGTTGTGGCAACACTAATACCGATTTAGTGAAGTCAGAGCTGAGGAGATCAGAGGTTTGTCCAGATGTGCACGTAACATCTGTCACAGACCAGCAGGTTTTATTTGATCAATAACTCTACAAATGATCAGTTGTAGTTATTGATCAAATAATTATTTATCTCTGGATCTCCTGAATTTGGTTCCTCCCCCAAATTCAGGGCAATGGCCGTTAGTTTTCTTGTCCTTCAATCAGATGTTGAAGGAGGAGTTCACTAAAACTTTAACACAAATAATCTGAAGAGCAGCTGCTGGAACAACTCCTACTGCAATTAATCCTCCATCTCCTGCTGCAGCGTAGGATCTGGTCTTCTCCTGAGCTTCCTTTTCTGGGACAATCGTCGGTGTCTGAGACTGGAGATCAGCAGCTGCTGAAAAAGAAGTAAAATTATGTTTCCAAACTTGCTCTTGGCCACAATTCATGATGGAACTGTTTCATCTTGAGAGTAATTGTTTGTAAAGTCAAAGAAATCATTCAAAGAGCCGCCGTCACTGTTTGATTCACCTTCAGCCACCAGGGAGAGCAACGTCACTACTATTCACTCAGGATCAATACCATCACTGCAGTCTCCAGTGATAGTATTGATCCTGAATCACTACAGTCTTCAGATATTGATCCTGAATCACTGCAGTCTTCAGTGATGGTATTGATCCTGATCAACCAGATCATTTTAATGTTGGGAGAGTACAAAAAGTGTATTTATAAAAGGACTGTTTGTGCAGGAGTTTCCTGTTAACTTCCAGGTTACTTCAACTCCCCACCACAACCTGACTATCAGATAAAGGAGAGTTCAGTGTTGCTGCTTCTCCAGAAAAATTCCAGCAGTATTTTACAACCAAAAATACCAGCATCAGAGCTCTGATAACCCCTCCCTCTTTTCACCCCTCTATCTCTGTCACCTGCCCTGCCACTTTTAGTCAGTCATCGTGTCCAGTAGATAGTGTTCCTTCACTTCTCATAAACAGACAATTGAGACTACAGGTCCCAGCATTTTAGCAATTATGAACGATAGCCTTGCTTCTGGTGTCGTGCCTAAGAAGTTTAAGCACGCTGTTGTTCAGCCATTGATTAAAAAACCCAATTTAGGCACTTCACTACTTTCTAACTACCGACCAATTTCGAAAATTTTAATCCAAGATTCCGGAAAAATTTGTGCTGCAACAATTACAGTCTTTATTAGATACACATGGTATCCTGGAACTTCTCCAATCTGGTTTTAAAGCTCTCCATAGCACTGAATCAGCGCTACTTAAGGTTTTTAATGATTTGTTGTCAATCACTGACTCTGGAGATTCTGCCATCCTGATTGATCCTCCTTGGTCTTACAGCTGCATTTGACACTGTAGATCACGGCATCTTAATCTCCCGTCTGGAACACTGTAATGCATGGCATCAGAGGCACTGCTCTGAAATGGTTTAGATACTATTCTAAACTTCCCCTATACATGCTCCCCCTGGGATCCATTCTTAGAAAATATAACATCTCTTTTCATTTCTATGCTGATGAGATGCAAATTTACATGCCACAAAAACTCCCACTATTTTAAAAGTTTACTTCACTGTATGGTGGATGGCTTTAAACGTTTTAAACTTTAATGAAAATAAAATGGAGGTCCTAGTTTTTCATCCCAGTGCTGCCTGTGACTCAGCTGGTTCAAAATGCTGCAGCTCGCCTCTGAACCAGAACGCGAAGGCGGGATCATATTAAACCTGAGCTTGCAGCTCTTCATTGGCTCCCTGTCCATTAAAGGATCAATTTTAAAATTATTTTATTTGTCTTTCAATCTTTACATGGTCTTGCACTTTTCTTGTATCCCAGGTCTTTTAAATGTCCATAGACCTTCTGGGGCTCTTAGGTCAGCTGACCAACTCCGCCTAACATTTCCCCCTCAAGGCTAAAGAGCAGGGGCAACCGGGCCTTTGCAGTAACTGGCCCCAAACTCTGGACCGAGCTGCCGCTGCACATGTCTCATTATCATTCAATCTCATTTTAAATCCCATCTTAAAACTAATTTTTATTCACTAGTGTTCTGACTCCTATCAGTGACTGAAGTTATGTTTCCCCCTGTTGGTGATTTTGAGTTACTGCAGTTTAATGATCCGATACCTGCAGAGTGCATGCAGACTACTCAGTGCTCCACCACAGAGAAGTTGGTTGTCTGAGCCTTAAAGTGGAACCAACAGTGAGTAACCTGTACTACATAACCTATAGTTGAGAACGTTTGTTTTAGTTGTTTGTGGCACTGTGATTTTAAGAATAGTTTTTGAGACGTTTGTTTTGAGTACGAAAAACCGTGCTAACGATGCTAATGCTAACCGCGAGGCTAACCGCTAGCATTAGGCTAGTTAAGCTGCTGTGGCTAATTCAGTTCTTTGTGAAGCCTCATTTGTGTGTTATTGCAGTTTACTGTGCTTATGTTCTGCTATGTTACTCACCTGTAGAAGCATAGGCTACTGTAAAAAAGGATGCTGACTTTATTTAATAGAGTATTTTATTTACCTGATTTATAACCTGGAAAGGAAGAAAAAGTGTGTTGTTGCATCCATTTAATTGCATTTGTAACATTGTGTTTATTTTATTGTGTTGCAGTTTTACAAAAAATATTGACTGAGAAGATTCAGTAAAGCGACTTGAGTCAAATCTACTGGGTCTCTCAAATTTGTTCGCTATCTGTCAGCCAGGACAGAATAACTAGCATTTAACTTGCCATGATTGTTTTATTTTATTTATGTGTTTTATGTTTTACGTTGTTCTGTTTAGTTTTGGTTATTCTTTCGCTTGTCCAGCACTTTGGTCAGCTGTTGTTGTTTTGTAAACTGCTTTATGTATAAACTTGAACTTGAACTTGAACTGATCCAGTTCCAGGATGCAGCAGCCGTGAACTCTCCTCCTCATCTTCAGTCTCCTGACAGTCGTGTATCCAACATTCAGTAGTTAGCAGCTAGTCAGAGTTGAGGACAAAACTGTCTTCCTGAGACACTTTCTGTGGACTCAGAGTTGACATCATCTTGAGTCATCTGCAGGTGTCGTATTCAGACTCTGAATTAGAGGATTAATATTTATGACTTATGTCAGAAGCTTAAATTAGTGCTGATGTTAATAATAATAATGGCTTGGTTTTATATAGCACCCTTCAAGGCACCCAGAGCGCTTTTTTACAGAGACCATTATTAATTCATACACATTCTACGTTTGTAGCCACAGCTGCCCTGCAGACTGACAGAAGCGTGGCTGCCATATTGCGCAAAACTGCCCCTCCGACCACCACCAAACATTCATACACATTCAAACGAGGAAAGATGGGTAAGGTGTCTTGCCCAAGGACACTACGACAGCAACTGGGACGGAGCGGGATTCGAACCGCCAACCTTCCGATCATTGGACGACCCGCACTACCACCTGAGGTACTGCCAGAGCAAATGTTGCTACATTTGCTCTGTTCTAACTCACAACTGAGGACTCACCAGAGACGAGGACTTCACAGCTGGCAGAGTCCCCTCCACACTCTGTGGCCACTTTACACAAGTACCGTCCTGAGTCCTCAGTCCGGAGTTTGGTGATGAGGAGACTTAGTCGTCCCTCTGTCAGAGCATCTTTGTCGCTCTGGACTCGTCCTGAAAACTGTTCATGTTGATACTTCAAGATGTCAACACCATCAAACATATAAAGGACAGCTGATACGCCCAGATGGTTTCTGAAGTTACAGTAGATGAACAGGAAGCTGGAGGAGTGTTCAGGTTTGGGGGTGAAGGTCCACTCCAGGGTGATGTTGTGGTTCTCCTCTGTCTGATAGGAGCTCTGTGTCACATTCACTACAAATGTTGCTGCTGAGGAGACAGAGAGGGAAAGAGACGAGGATGTTGACACATTTCTGTAGAAATGATCATCATAATGAAGTCATTGTTGAAGTGTTTAATGTGCAAAAGAAAACACAAAATATTCAGTATATTTCTAATTTTACTGAAATATGTTCCCTTTTAATAGAGCACTTTTACAGTGTAGTTTTTGTACTTTTAAACTAGTAAAGGACCTGACGTGAAACTCTAAAATGTGAGTGTGGTATCAGAGCTGTCAGAGCTCTTATTATCAGCCACAATGATATATTTGGAAAAACAACTAAACATAGATACAAGGACTGAGAGCTCTAAGTCATGGACCTGTTAGTGATGTTAAAGTGTGTGTAACATAATAAAGTGAAGGTTTAAACTGACCACAGACATGTGATGTGAGGATGATGAGCAGCAGGATCCTGCAGATCATCTTCTCCCTGTGAGGGACACAGAGCTGGAGAGTCGCCCACACATGAGGTCAAAGTTCACACTTTACAGCTACAACAACAAACATCTACAGTGTGACTTCATCCAACACCTCCTTTCTGATCAGATGAAAGTTTCCTTCAAACACAGAGATAGTTCAGACAGAAACATCCTCCTGTTGTAACCCACCTTTGGTCTGTTGATGACGGACAGAACAACAACGGACTCCTTGAGTCTCTGCTGAGGTGTTGATGTTCAGGGGGACGAGCTCTCGCTGTCAAGGGTCTTTTATTTTGGAATCCCACCGGAGGAAGTCCTGGACTCTGCTGGACAGTAAAAAGAGTCAGATGATGACGCTGCAACTAGTGTCCATGTAAACCTGCGTCCTCCGTCACTTCAGAGAGAATCTTTTTAAAACTGGTGAAAAGAAACTGTTTGAAGCAGTGAGAAAAAATCCTGTTTCTCACTAAAATCTGTAAATATAAACGTTTAAAACATCACTACAAAGTCCACGTTCACAAGTCCAGGTACTGACACTTCTGTCAGATCAAAGGTCACTAATATTTTATAAAATGAGAAAGCATCAGTCTGAACGTGTGAGTGAATTACAGGCTGAAATCTTTAATCAGAAAGTATCTGATGATCAAATATCTGCAGCTCCACAGAACATGTTCAGGACTTCATCATTTCTCTCACTTGAATGAGACATTGAGCCAAAATGGAAACAGATGAACTTCATTCCTATAATTTACTTTTTTTGCCAAACAACCATTTGCTAAAGAATCATGGGCTGCTCTCTCCCCCCACTGGAGCGACCGCTGCATTAAAAACACAAAACAGATCACAATGGACACTTCTCACCCTGGACACTCTCTGTCTGCACTGCTGTCCTCAGGTAGGCGGTAGTTAAACAAAAACATGGTGTAAAAGCTACATTCAGTAAAAGTATGTTATTCAAAAGGTTATAAAAATAATTAAAGCTGCAAGCAGCGATGAGCGGGCCCTCGCACCCTTGTGCACGTTCAGGCTGCAGTGGAAGCTTGTATGACTTGCTGTCATGGTTTCTCAGTTGGATATGTTTTTTACTTGTTAACTCACTCTCCTGTCATTCCAGACCCTGCCACCCTCATCAGCCAGAAATCCATTCATTCCCTTCACCTGTGCTTCCCCAGCCCAGCCACACACCTGGTTTCCCTCATCAGCAGTTCCCCTCATATACCGGCCCATTTCCACCTTCTAGTTTGCCAGATTTTCGAGTGTTTGTGCCTCACTTTCCAGTGTTCCCGATTTCTGATCAGTTTTCTGCCTGCCTGCCTGCCTGTCTGGGACCCTGCCTGATTCCGGTTTTTGGACATTTGCCTGCCCCTTTGGATTGTTTGCCTGATCTGCCTGACTACCCGGTTTTGACCCCTGCCTGCCTTTGACCCTGATTAAAGCCTCTTGGACTCTGATTGTGTTTGGTGTCGTGCATTTGGGTTCTCTGTCTTTGAGCCGTGACACTTGCATGTAGATTCTTCAGGCCTGGACATTTAGCGGATGAAACCACCCACAACTCTCTATATCAAACCATTCAAAAGTTAAGGCAGAAAGTAGGAACTATCAAATATGGACCAATCAGATGAAGGGGGGGGTTGCGCTCTTTGGCGTCTATCGTCGCCACGGTAGCGCTTTTGACTGAGAAAAGTAATGCGCGTCGTCGCAGGATCTAGACACACATTTTGATGTATAACACACCTGGGTGCACGTTACGGTTCGGGCAGTATTAACGGCCGAAGAAGTGGCATAAATTGGGCCAAAATTACACGATTAATTCAAAATGGCCGACTTCCTGTTCGGTTTCGGCCATGGAGCCAAGAGACTTTTCTTTAAGTTGCGACATGATACAGGTGTGTACCGATTTTCGTTCATGGGGCTTGAGGCACAAAGTTTTCTAGGGGGCGCTGTTGAGCCATTTTGCCACGTCCATTAATGCAAACCATTAAATATCACATTTTTCGCCAGGCCTGGCTTGGTGCAAAATTTGGTGACTTTTTGGGCACGTTTAGGGGGGCAAAAAGGCCCTCATTTCGTCGGAAAAATTAAAAGAAAGAAAGAAAGAAAGAGAAATTCCTACACATACAATAGGGCCTTTGCACTGCAAGTGCTCGGGCCCTAATTAATTTTATGTTCTCATTCATTTAAATAAATATTTTGTCCAAAGGTTTAGAAACAAATTTACAAAAGTTAAAAATTAGTAATATGTATTTTAGTTGTACGTGATGTTTCCCTGTCTGACTGTCTGTGAAGGTAACCTGAGTTCCAGGTGAAAGGTGACTTTACCTGTTAGTTAAGTTTCTAGTTTTCTCATTTGAGTATTAAGATTAGGATTATGATGCACGGTGAGAAGGGATCTGTGGCTGATGTGTTTTGTGGTTGATTTACATTCCTGTTGAAACCTGAAAGAAAAACCACCTGAACTTTGTTTTATTTTATTAAATTTTTCTTTATAAAAAGAAGGTTTTGTCCATACTTTACCTGGTGTTAAGAGTTACTTCCAAATATACTGTCCTGTTACCCCAATAATTAGAAATAGATTTAATTACAAGTTTTTAGTAAGAGTACACTGTAAAAGAACTCAGAGCCCACTCAAGTAATTCAGGAGTAAACGAGGGCTACACAGAACAGAGAAATAAAAACAATAACAAGCCGATTCAGAGACAGATTTTATCCTACATCTGTAACAAAACTCAATCTTATCAAAAAAGTACAAACTGATATGAGGGATTGTCTGCATGTGGAGGCTATTTTTAATAATTTATTGGTTTTAATCAGTTATTTGTTCTATTTTATGTTGTGTGTAAATGTTTTTTATACTATAGTATTTACCGTATTTTCGCGACCATTAGACGCATATAAACATCTTATATTTTTTTCAAAATGCGCGGCGTGCCCAATAGCGCAGTGCGCCGAATGTGTGTTGTAGGGGGCTCTCACTGCGGCTCCCTCGCGGGAGCGCTTTTAGAAACACCGGGCGGAGGAACTGCCCCCCGAGCGGCAGCCAACCCCCGCGGGCGGGAGCTCGGCTGCTCAGCGTGGCCAGAGAGCTGCGCGCCCGGCTCGTTCCCATCGCAGCGCTGAGCAGTTCTCCTGGTCTCAGCGATCCGGCTGCAGATGAAGCCCGACAGGCTGAGTCCTGACAACTGTTGCATATTTGATTTAGCGTAGCTGTTTAATTCAGAAACGCAGGATGAGGACTTCGATGGGTTTGATTAATGACGCTTGTTTTAAGTTTTGATTATTCATTGGTGATTTAAAAAATGTTAGTACTTTGTAATAAAGACTTAAATAAAGCACAATCAAACTCAGTTTTGCTCCCGCTCTATTTTTAAATACGCACCCTTGTATGCTTGTGTGTGTGTTGTTGTAAGGCGGCGCGCCATATGTGTGTGTGTAGATGGCACCTTTTCACACGGTGCGCCGTATGGTCAAGAAAATACGGTATCTATTTATTTTTTAGCTTTCATTTACTTTCATTTTGTGGTTATAGAACAATGACAAAAAGATCTAATCTAATCTAAATCAGTGAGCGTGAGACACGTGCATTCCAACAAGTTCAGATGCAACACACCAGTTCTCTGCAGCTCGTCAGCTCATCAAAGGAGGTTAAAGAGATTGTAAAAGAGTTGTTCGGTGCCAGTTCATTTTGTAGTTTTGTTAGCTTTGTTTGGTTAGTTGTTTGCTGGTTGCCTTTTCCTTGTGATTTTCAAGTTCCCTGTGAGGAAGGTTTTTGTTCCCTATTACCCCTTTTACACCAAGCTGGTTCCAGGGCTGGTGCTAGTGCTGGAGCTAGAGCCGGTTCGCAGTTGGTTCTAAGTAAGAACCGTTTGCTTTTACACAGAGCTGGTGCTGCCCAGGAGCTGGCCAGAGAGCCACGTCATCACGTCACCACTCCCCCTCGTTTTCATCCCCACCCTGATCAGGAAGCTGAGAGCCAAAAGCTGTTTTAATTTCAGCTGTAGCACTGTTAATATGGCACTTTATTAAGTTTTAATATTTTTTCAGGTAAAGTAACCCTTTAAGATCCCCAGCCTGGTCTCAGTTTATCCAAATAACGCCTGTTAAGAAATTTGCTCTGAAAATTTCGGGATTTCTGCCTGCCTGCCGGCTCCGGAGCTGATTTATGGTTCCGCGTTAAATCGACGCAGAGCCTACGGCGTAGGGTACGGCGTACGGCGCCCGTCGCCGCGTAACTTACGCCGTAGGCTCTGCGTCGATCGTCACAGCCGGCAGCCCCGGGGGACAGGAGCTCCTCTCCTCTCCTCCTACGTAACATACGCCGTAGGCTCTGCGTTGGTGTACCAGAACCAGAACCAGAACCAGAACCGCGGGCTGGGAGGCATCCCCGCGGGCCAGGCATTTTTATTAAATAAATGGATCGAGCTGCGCTGCCTCGGCGGGCACGCAGCCCGGCGAGGCAGTGGCAGCATCGCGTCCAAGCCCCCGGGGAAGCGTCCCAGGGCTGGAGCGCTCCCCCGCGGGCTGGGACGCGGGCTGGGAGCCGCTGCATCGGCGGGCTCCGTGCCCGCAGACGTTACTGTTGGTGGATTGTACCGTAGACCACTGCTGCTTCTGTTTTACATCCATTATTAAATAAATGGACATAATAATAAAAGAGTCTGCTAACTTAACCACCGTCTTCCACGCTCCGTTGTTTAAAAACGGCGCGCTTCCGGGTTTATTCTGCTTTGGTTGTTCAGTAACACCGTCCCCAGCCCCGCCCCCAGCCCCCGACGTAACTGGTTCTTTGAGCTGGACCAGCAGCTCAAAGGGGCTGGCGTAGCACCCGTTTTGAGAGCCAGGAGCCGGCGTTTAGGCTGTGTAAAACCAAAGAACTGGTGCTAAGTCTGGCTCTAGCCCAGAACCAGCCCTGGAACCAGCTTGGTGTAAAAGGGGTATGTGGGAGTTTTTTGTGTTTCAATTAAACCACACCGTGAGTTTTGGCTAAAGTTTAACCCGGTTTGGTGTCGTGCGCTTGGGTTCAAAGAAAACATCCATAACACACAGCCTTTTTTGTTGCTGGGTAAAGTCCCTCAGGTTTGAATCCTGTAAATGTTGTTGTTGTTATTATTATTATTATTATTATTATTTGGTTAAACCGTGAATCCCCCTGTTGTTGAATTGTATTATACAAATCAACTTGCCTTGACTCCCCCCCTAAATTACATATTCCTCCATGCGTGCACCCCCCACCCCCAAAAATATTTAAAAACTCCCTCCAAGCAAACTTAAAAACTCGAGAGCCCTCACTGGTATTCAAACTGACTATAGGAAGATGTGAAATAGTTGTAGTGAGTTCATGTTGAATGTGATTCTGGAGGAAAGTGGAGCAGAAGATGAGAATGTGAAGTTAAAGAGAGCAGACACACTAGATATCGAAGTTTTAAAAGCAACGTATACACTTTAGTCGGGCTGTAGTCGAACTGAACTGAAACTCTTGAGATTGAGCTTTTAGTGCCAGATAATGCGTCCTAATCCGAGTTATTCACGCATGCATACCAACCCATGTTTAGCTGAGCTGCTGACTGCCCTGGGACCCCCCTTCTGGAAGTGACCAGCCGCGGGAATTATAACAGTCACGGCATTGCAACAACACCGTAACAGAAGAAGAAAAAGGAGGCTTTGCTGCATCGTACCTGCAACATGATCAGCTTAGTATGTACGACATTTACAGAGCCGATGTGAAAGTGCGTGTGGCACAACCTAGTGTCGCAGAGTTGAACCACCTCCAGTTTAATCCTTATCCAGATTGTTGCCAATAGCTGGATTTAGATGTGCATGGAACTACACTGAGTGTTATGGAGGAAATCATGCGGTTCAGAAACATGTTTCCTCTAAAATGTACAGAGGTGATGATAACGTGCAGCTTTATTGTAATTGAACTGGTTCCTGTCAGCCGTAACCACGACAACAACCACCCAGCAACCAGTATCTCTCACTAACTGCACTCTCCCTCCTCCGTTTATCTCTTAAAAGTGCAGAAGCAACAAACCGTGAGCCGCTCGGTGGCACAGTGGGTTAAGCAAGCAGCTCATATACTGAGGCGACAGTCCTCCTGCAGCGGTCGCAGGTTTGAACCCCGGCCTGCGCACCCTTGCTGCATGTCATCCCCATTCTCTCTCTCTACCCCCTCCCTGTCTGCAACTTGAATAAAGGGCCACTGGAGCCACACAATATCTTAAAAAAATAATAATTCCAGAAGCAACTAAACACGTACAGAACCACAGGTTACTACAAGATGTGGTCCATTACTGAGCAGTTAGGGTCAAAGTTAGTTAGTAAAGCTCCGTAATTATATCAACAAACAACTGTTGACGAGTAAATCTTTATCAATGATCCAAAATACTTACATTTATGTTTCCTTGTGCGGCTGAGCAGTCCTGAACTTGAAGTATCTGACCAAACTGTGAGAAGCTGAAACTCTGACACCGTTTATATCTGAGAAACAACAATTACAGCGAGGTGAGCGTAAATCTCTCTCCCCATTGCTGCAGCCCTTTTGTCAGACTGAAAGTATCAGTGTTCTGTAGCTTTTCTTATCTCCAGGAATGTTTTCTAACTGTAACCAGTTTCCCAGCTCTGATGCCTGCATGTCTTAAATACCTCACTGCATCTTACCGTGGTACACATATTCACAAAGAGACTTAAACAGTCCATGACATAACGACGACTGTTTACGTCAACAGGGGCCGAGATGAGACATTGATATGAAATGCACTTTCTGTTCTGTGAATAATGCAACAGTTACCCCCGTTGTCCAAAACTTTTGGTCCGATATTTGTAATGTTTTGCTGGAAACATTGAAAAAGAATTCAGCTGTTTGAAGGGAAGTGATTTTTGTCCTCTAAGACTAACAGAAATAAGACGACCCCTAATGAAACCTGTGAATAAAACTGAGGGCAAAATAAAGAAGCACCGGCGGCGTCTGTGGCTGCAGGAGATTCAACGTGGTGACTGGAATTAGGACATAATAAAAAAATGCTATCAGCTAAGTTTATTTATCTACTCTTAGATTGTAAATGCCTTGTTTACATTAGTGATTGTCTGTGTGATGTAGAATAATAATCAAATGCAGCTACAATTTAATAAAGTTTGTTTTTTTCCACGGCTTTACAATTTAATTTGCTGATTCTTTTTGTTGGACAAGAATATTTAGGTTTTTTAAATACCTGACATGCAAATTAAAAACAACATATCAATAAAATTTGTTTTTTACCTTTGAAATCGTCCTAAATATGTTGTGGTGTCATTGAACCTAATTGTTTACTTTTATGAGGCCATAATAACCAGTCCAGAAATTAAACATTTAGGTTCCACATTAGTGGCCCACCAGCTCCCCCTGGTGGTCACTAATGGAGATGGAACCAAACATGTCAGGAGGGTGGTGGGGGTAGTTGTTGGTTGTTGATTAGGGATGGGAATTCAGAACCGGTTCGCAGTGATTCAATTCCTTGGAATCGTTTGGAAATTTTGCAAACGATTCCCTTTTCGATTCCAGTGGGAACGAACGACTTCATCGCGCACATTGCGTAACCCAGCAGTCAATAGTAGACACAGCGCCCAAGTGATCAAACGCTCGACAGTCCGGTAACATTTCAGTTAATAAGACGACAACAAGACAACTTGCAATACTTGCCAAGTCAATATTCCATCAAAGGGAGGAAATACTACCAACATGCAAACACATTTGTGCACACAGCAGCAATAACAATCAATGAATGTCGCGTTTTCGATCCACTCCGGACTGACATCAGTAATTCTCAAGCCAGCAGCAACAGCAGCAGCAGCAATGTTACCTAGTCCTTAGTTAATAATTCTGCTGGTAACTATTTCACTAACGAACACTGCCTATCATATTAGCACCATTTGCCTCATTGTTGTCCTTTTTTCCCCAAATGAGAAACAATAAGGGAATCGATAAAGAACCGAATCTTGAAGTAGAATAAAAATGGAATTGGAATCATAAAAATTGTATCAATTCTCGTCCCTAGTGTTGATAATAAACAGAAAACTTTAATATTCTTAAAATTTTAACAAACTTAAATATAAATTCCTCTATTTTTTTTTGCCTCCAGTGGTATCTAAGATGAGTCAGAACAAAATAAAGCATATTTTCTCCACTTTAAAGATTAAAAATATGATTCACAAAGATCAGGATAAAAGTGCTGGACAGATGACAAAGATACTGCAACTTGTGGTACTTAAATTAACCGCTGATTCCTGCAAAATCTTGCTTCATTTGTTCCTTTCTGGGATAAATAAAGTAATTTTGAATTAAATTTAACCCGGCTCGTTCCCATCGCAGCGCTGAGCAGTTCTCCTGGTCTCAGCGATCCGGCTGCAGATGAAGCCCGACAGGCTGAGTCCTGACAACTGTTGCATATTTGATTTAGCGCAGCTTTTTAATTCAGAAAGGGAGGATGAGGACTTCGATGGGTTTGATTAATGACGCTTGTTTTAAGTTTTGATTATTCATTGGTGATTTAAAAAATGTTAGTACTTTGTAATAAAGACTTAAATAAAGCACAATCAAACTCAGTTTTGCTCCTGCTCTATTTTTAAATACGCACCCTTGTATGCTTGTGTGTGTGTTGTTGAAAGGCGGTGCCCCATTAGTGTGTGTAGATGGCACTGTAGGAGCCATTGTTTGTCTGCTTATTTCAGTCTTTTTGTTTATTTACAAGTTGTCACTTGGTGGCAGGTTAGATGGTGGTTTGGGTCCACGTCACTACCGGTGCAATTGGTATTTAGGTGCAGGTGTTATGGGCGGCCAATTAATGCATGGGTGACGGGGAGACCGCACGGTTTTTTACCGCTCTTTAAAGACAGCTTTACTACCAGCCATCACCATCACAATTAATTCAGATCACTCCATAAACAGTTCTGCCATACTATAAACATGCTTGGAAATATACAGTAATGATAATAAATGGGAACCTCACCCGACAGTGGACGTTGCAGTGTACTTTTCATTCATTCACTCATCCATCAGCTGAGCGCGTCAAAAAAGGAAGTCCCGTCCCGCACCCAGCCGAGTGGCTAATTGTTTGACAGGATAGTCGCTATACAAGTAAAAAACCCTGATCTCACTTGGATTATTGGAGCATTTGGAAATGCGGATTGCAGAGCTGCTAACCTCATCTGTTATCCCTGGCCGGTAAATGTTCATCAACCTCATCTGGCGGAAGGTAGGAAAAGTTTCCTGTCATAACGCGCCTGGAGGTCCCCAGTTTGCATGTAAGCAAGTATAAGTGTAATTGATTCATGGACTGGAAACGGCGAAGCGCTGTATGCGGCAGTGGGCTGCTATGAACATGAGGTCCTGCATTAACGGCCAGATTTGATGACTTTCAATGCAAAGTGGTGGAGGATTGAGGCATTGTTGAACGGGATTGTGTTGTCTGGACAGACTGGAGGTGCAAACGCTCTGCGCAGCTGGCAAAGGGCGCAATATTGATCCGTGAAACTTCTCAAAATACACATCTGTTGAAATGAAATGAGTGATTTACGTATTAATATTGATGAAAGTGAGAAGGAAATTGAATGTGATGTGGAAAAAAGAATAAGAAAGCGTACTGTCAAAGGGCTCATGATGGAGATTGAAAGGCTTCAAAAAGAAAGGAATGTGAAGTTTAAAGAAGCAAGCAAATTAAAAGCACAAATCACTGCTCTCTTGACTTCCAGGGAAAATGTCTCTGTTGTTAAACAAAACCTAAAAAGTTTTGAAACATTGTGTCAAAAAGCTTCTGATCTCCACAACACATTGCTTACTGAGTTTTCTCTCCCAGAGGAGGAGCAGAGAAAACAGGAAACATGGTTTCACACAAAGAGGTCCTGCAATGAGGTTTTTGTGGAAGAAATATCAACATGGTTGAAGGGAAATGGAGTTGATTGTGATGAAAATGCAACTGATGATGAAAATGCTGCTGCTGCTGATTGTGGTGAAAATGAAAATGCTGGTGGTGATAAAAATGCAAAATTTAAATGCTGTGATGACATCAATCCAGGTGACAGTGTGTCTAATGTGTCAAGTAAAAGGTCGAGCAGAAAAGACCACTCTCTCAGATCATATGCTTCCAGTGTTTCATCTGCACGTTTAAGGGCAAAGGCAGAGAAAGCGGCTTTAGAAGAGAAAGCTGCTGCTCTGCAAAGGAAACATGATTTGGAGGAACAAGAGGAAAAACTCAGACAAGAAACAATCAAATTAAAGAAAAGGAAGGAACAACTGGAGCTTGATGCACAAATAGCCATTGCTGCTGCAAGACTTTCTGTGCTGGAAGGCAGTGATGTTGGCAGATGTTCGGATGGCATGAATTCTTACGTGAGCAGAGCACTTAACGTACCAAGCCATGAATTCAACCCAAAGGCCAGTGAGTTCGTGCCGAAAAGAAACACCACAGCTTTGCATCTAAGCCCGACTCTGCCACCCATTACTCCAATAGGTGACGTGCGACCTAAAGTTTACATTAAAACACGCCTAAAGGAGGAAGAGGGGACATCACTAAAAAGGGATATCACGCTCAGGCCACAGTTGCAACCAAACACAGGAATGTCTCATGCCCTACATCATCAGTCTGCACAGAGCAGATCATCAGTGCAAAATACAGTGGACCAGGATGCTATTTGTGGAATTATGCAGAGGCAGAATGAAATCACCAACATGCTCGTACAACAACAACTGTCAGCTACTTTACCACAAAGAGACATTATCATATTTGATGGTGACCCATTGCAGTTTGTCTCCTTTATGAGAACGTTTGAGCATTGCATTGAAGAGAGAACTAGCAGTTACCAAGACTGTTTGTATTTCCTGGAACAGTACACCAGGGGGCAGCCCCGGGAGCTGGTGCGAAGCTGCCTTCACATGACACCGCAACAAGGGTATCAAACAGCAAAATGTCTTTTAAAGGAACATTTCGGCAATGAGCACAGAATAGCAACAGCATACATGAACAAAGCATTTGGATGGCCTGTAATTAAAACAGAAGACATACAGGCACTGCAGGAGTTTGCGCTGTTCCTAAGAGGTTGCTGCAACGCTATGACAGAGTTACAATATATGGAGGAGTTGAACGTTCCATCTCACATGAGGCATGTCTTAATGAAGTGGCCATACAAGCTGCGGGAAAAGTGGAGGTCCACAGCTTGTGACATACAGGAGCGACGAGGCTACAGAGCTACATTCCTTGACATGGTGTGCTTTCTGGAGAAGCAAGTCAAAGTCTTGTCTCATCCACTGTTTGGTGATATTTCAGATGTTCGACCAAACACCTCGAAGTCTATAAATGCAAGCAAACTGCTACCCAGGAGCAACATCAAAGGAAGCAGTTTTGCAACCACCATTTCAGCAACCGACCATGCTGTAACCAAACCCCCAGTGCACAAGATTCCCAGACAGTCAATAGCATCAAAGGAGTCATCCTCAGAATCTTGTCTCTACTGTCAGGAGTCACACCCATTGCTCAATTGTTCAAGGCTGAACAAGCTTTCTCAAAGGGAGAAGATTGAGTTCCTGAGAGGAAAAGGAATGTGCTTTGGATGCTTGAAGGCTGGCCACATGAGTAAGGAGTGCAGGAGCCGTCTGACCTGCAGTGAGTGCAGTCTAAAACACCCTACTATATTGCACATCCACAGCAAAGACAAGAACAAGGAATCAGAAACACCTGTCAGCAGTGCCCTTGTCTCCTTAAAGGCATGTGGTTGTACTGGGGCCGGAGATGACAACTGTACTCTTTCCATCGTGCCAGTACAGATAAAATCTAAAAAGGGAGATAAGGTGCTGCGAACATATGCATTCTTGGATCCTGGAAGTACAGCTACCTTTTGTACTCACACTTTCGTGAAGAAGCTGAACCTACAAGGCAAAACAACCAACATCCTACTGCGCACCATGGGCCAAGAAAAGGTCGTGGAAAGTCAAGTGATCTCAGGACTGGAAGTATCCAAGTTGGATGGAAGCCAATTTGTGGAGCTCCCAGAGACCTACACGCAGGAAACAATCCCTGTGTCAAGGAGCAACATTCCCACTCAGCAAGACATTACAAAATGGAAATATCTGCGAGATATCAGGATCCCAGACTTGGATGCTGAGGTGGAAGTCTTAATTGGGACTAATGCGCCAAAGCTTATGGAGCCCTGGGAGATCATCAACAGCGAAGGTGATGGACCATATGCCGTGAGGACCCTATTGGGGTGGGTCATCAACGGTCCTGCAAGGAGCAATAATGATTGTTGTCAGAGAAGCTGCTCAACCATTTGTGCCAACAGGATATCTGTCGCCAGGCTCGAGGAGCTGTTGATCTCTCAATACAACCAGGACTTCAATGAGAAGACGTTGGAGAAGCATGAGATGTCAAGGGAAGATCTGAGGTTTATGGAGACCTTAGAAAAGTCCACTTGCATGCAGGATGGTCATTACTGTATGGACTTACCCTTTAAGGTGGATGACATCACCATGCCCAACAACAGGTGCATAGTTGAACAGCGCATTCAAAGTCTCAAGAGGAAGTTCGAACGGAATAAGACCTACCAGGAGGAGTACACAGCATTTCTTACTGGCATGATTGACAATGAATATGCGGAAGTGGTGCCTCAGGACCAGTTGGATGGTAAAGATGGCAGTGTGTGGTATCTCCCTCATCACGGGGTGTACCACCCAAAAAAGAAAACTCTGAGGGTTGTTTTTGACTGTGGGGCAAGATTCAAAGGAACTTCATTAAACTGTCAGCTGTTGCAAGGTCCCGACCTCGCTAACTCTCTCTTTGGTGTCTTAACAAGATTCAGAGAAGAACATGTTGCTCTGATGACGGATATCCAAGCTATGTTCCATCAAGTAAGAGTGTCAGAAAAGCATGTGGATTTTCTTCGTTTTCTGTGGTGGCCAAACGGAGACACCTCAATGCGTCCAGTAGAACATAGAATGAGAGTGCACATCTTTGGGGCAGTTTCCTCCCCGAGTTGCGCCAACTATGCTTTGAAGAGGACTGCAGAGGACAATAAGGCTGACTTCCCAGAGAAGGTGACAGATACCATCTGCAATAACTTCTACGTGGATGATTGTCTGAAGTCTTTGCCCACAGAGGAAGAAGCAATGCAGCTCGTTGAGGATCTCACCAGCTTGTGCTCAAAAGGAGGATTTCAGCTGTTAAAGTGGACAAGCAACAGTCGGGCTGTATTGTCATCCATTTCTGAGTCAAAGCGCTCAAAACCAACCAGGCAGCTACATCTGGAACAAGACACTCTGCCTGTGGAGATGGCACTCGGATTGAGTTGGTGTGCGGAAAGTGACAGTTTCACATTCAAACCTGCAGTTGAAATACGGCCACACACCAGACGTGGAATCCTTTCAATCATTAGTTCCATCTACGACCCATTAGGATTTCTATCACCTTTTACCTTGTTACCAAAGCTATTGTTGCAAGAAATGTGCAGAAAAAACATGTCCTGGGATGACCCTATACCCCAGATATTCTCGCAACGATGGACAGGATGGCTGCTGGACCTGGGAAGGGTGGCAGAGTTTAAGATGGATCGTTGCATCAAGCCGAGCGATTTTAGAGGACCCCTACATGCACAGTTGCATCATTTTGCAGATGCCAGTGACCATGGTTATGGCACAGTGTCCTACCTTAGGCTGGAGAGCCAGGAAAAAGTGCATCTTGCATTTATGTTGGGCAAGGCTAGAGTTGCACCATTAAAACAGACGACAATTCCTCGCCTTGAACTTACCGCTGCTGTGCTGGCTGTCAAAGTAGACAGGATGCTGAGGAAAGAGCTATCACTACAGTTGGAGGACTCATGTTTCTGGACTGACAGTCAGACGGTGCTGAAATACATAAGTAATGAAACCAAACGATTTCATACCTTTGTAGCAAACAGAGTGGCTTCTATAAGAGAAGCTACAAAGGTTGTTCAGTGGCGGCATATCAGCTCTAGGGATAATCCTGCTGACGAAGCCTCCAGAGGTCTGACTGCAAATAGCTTTCTAGCATGCACAAGGTGGATTGAGGGCCCTGATTTTCTGCGACACCCCGAAGTTGATTGGCCAAGACCCTTTGATCCACAGCCCATTTCCTCACAAGATCCAGAGGTCAAAAGGAATGTTAGTGTAAATGTCATCAATACACACTCTGAGGATGCAACTGCCAAGCTCATGAGTTTCTTTTCAGAGTGGACAAAGCTCAAGACCACTGTTGCTTGGTTCTTTCGGCTCAAAACGATCCTCCTGGAGCTAAGGAGAAAGAGGAAGGAAGTGGTTGCTTCTTTTACTGCTACAGGCTCACTTGTGCAACCTGAAAGGGTGGAAGAGGAGATGAAAAAGGTCAGAGATGCAGTTGGCAATCAGTTTCTGTCTGTAAGTGACCTCACCAGAGCAGAATCTGCCATTATCCACTTCAGTCAGCACGCAGCCTTCAAGGATGAAATCTCTGCATTGAAGGGTGGAGCATCTGGTGTGAAGAGAACGAGTGACATTTACAGGTTGGATCCTGTGTGGAAGGATGGGTTGTTGAGAGTGGGTGGAAGACTCAGTCGGGCAGCTTTACCTGAGGAACTCAAACACCCTGTAATACTGTCTAAGAGTCAACATATATCCAATCTAATTCTACGATCCATACATCAGCAGCTTGGACATGCCGGAAGAAACCATATGCTCTCAACTTTGCGACGTAGATACTGGATCACAAATGCTAACTCTGCCTGTCGAAAGATAATATCAGACTGTGTGATCTGTCGACGGCATCGAGGACAGCCCAGTGAACAGAAAATGGCCGACATGCCAAAGGAAAGAATCAGGCCAGATTTGCCTCCTTTCACACATGTAGGAGTGGATTATTTCGGACCCATAGATGTCAAGAGAGGACGTGCCATGGTCAAACGGTATGGCGTCATCTTTACCTGTATGGCTAGCAGGGCTGTACATTTGGAGATTGCCTATTCTCTGAATACAGATTCCTGCATTAATGCCATCAGGAGGTTCACGTGCCGCAGAGGTCAAGTCACTAGTTTGAGGTCGGATAACGGCACAAACTTTGTTGGAGCTGAGCGAGAGTTGCGAGAGGCCTTGGCTGCCATAGATCACAGCAAGATTCACAGTGCTCTTCTGCAAAAAGGTATTGATTGGAGCTTTAACACCCCCGCTGCTTCTCACCATGGTGGTGTGTGGGAGCGGCTCATCAGAATGGTCCGAAACATCTTGTGTTCTGTTCTACACCAACAATCTTTGGATGATGAAAGCCTCCATACCATCCTGTGTGAGGTAGAGGCCATTCTGAATGACCGCCCCATTACTAAAGTATCTGATGAGGCCAATGACTTGGAAGCACTCACGCCAAATCACATCCTCCTGCTCAAAGGAAAGCCTATTCTTGCACCTGGACTCTTTCAAGAGGATGATGTTTACATCAAGAGACGGTGGAGGCAGGTTCAATACCTGTCGGACCTGTTCTGGAAGAGGTGGACAAGAGAGTACTTGCCGCTACTGCAAGAGCGGCAAAGGTGGACAAAGCCTCGAAGAAGTTTAGTGATAGGTGACGTTGTCATTGTCATGGATCATACTGCACCTCGTGGATCATGGATTATGGGAAGAGTAACAAAGACATATCCGGACAAGGGAGGACTTGTACGTTCCGTACAGCTGAAGACAAAGACAGGGCATTTGGAGCGGCCCATATCCAAGCTTTTTCTGCTACAGGAGGCAGTATAAAGTTTTTGCATGGTCATGACCCAACGTTGAGTCTAGTGTCTGTAACGCCAGACTCAGAAGAAGGAAGAAAGAAGACAGAGGAAGATTGGACTATTTATGGCTCCCTTTTTTTCTTGAATTTAATTGTTCACCCAGTCACAATTAAGGGCCCGGTGTGTAGGAGCCATTGTTTGTCTGCTTATTTCAGTCTTTTTGTTTATTTACAAGTTGTCACTTGGTGGCAGGTTAGATGGTGGTTTGGGTCCACGTCACTACCGGTGCAATTGGTATTTAGGTGCAGGTGTTCTGGGCGGCCAATTAATGCATGGGTGACGGGGAGACCGCACGGTTTTTTACCGCTCTTTAAAGACAGCTTTACTACCAGCCATCACCATCACAATTAATTCAGATCACTCCATAAACAGTTCTGCCATACTATAAACATGCTTGGAAATATACAGTAATGATAATAAATGGGAACCTCACCCGACAGTGGACGTTGCAGTGTACTTTTCATTCATTCACTCATCCATCAGCTGAGCGCGTCAAAAAAGGAAGTCCCGTCCCGCACCCAGCCGAGTGGCTAATTGTTTGACAGGATAGTCGCTATAGGCACCTTTTCACACGGTGCGCCGTATGGTCAAGAAAATACGGTCTATTTATTTTTTAGCTTTCATTTACTTTCTTTTCGTGGTTTTAGAACAATGACAATAAAGATCTAATCTAATCTAATCTAAATCAGTGAGCGTGAGACACGTGCATTCCAACAAGTTCAGATGCAACACACCAGTTCTCTGCAGCTCGTCAGCTCATCAAAGGAGGTTAAAGAGATTGTAAAAGAGTTGTTCGGTGCTAGTTCATTTTGTAGTTTTGTTAGCTTTGTTTGGTTAGTTGTTTGCTGGTTGCCTTTTCCTTGTGATTTTCAAGTTCCCTGTGAGGAAGGTTTTTGTTCCCTGTGGGAGTTTTTTGTGTTTCAATTAAACCACACCGTGAGTTTTGGCTAAAGTTTAACCCGGTTTGGTGTCGTGCGCTTGGGTTAAAAAAAAACATCCATAACACACAGCCTTTTTTGTTGCTGGGTAAAGTCCCTCAAGTTTGAATCCTGTAAATGTTGTTGTTGTTATTATTATTATTATTATTATTATTATTATTATTATTATTATTATTATTATTTGGTTAAACCGTGAATCCCCCTGTTGTTGAATTGTATTATACAAATCAACTTGCCTTGACTCCCCCCCTAAATTACATATTCCTCCATGCGTGCACCCCTCACCCCCAAAAATATTTAAAAACTCCCTCCAAGCAAACTTAAGAACCCGAGAGCCCTCACTGGTATTCAAACTGACTATAGGAAGATGTGAATAGTTGTAGTGAGTTCATGTTGAATGTGATTCTGGAGGAAAGTGGAGCAGAAGATGAGAATGTGAAGTTAAAGAGAGCAGACACACTAGATATCGAAGTTTTAAAAGCAACGTATACACTTTAGTCGGGCTGTAGTCGAACTGAACTGAAACTCTTGAGATTGAGCTTTTAGTGCCAGATAATGCGTCCTAATCCGAGTTATTCACGCATGCATACCAACCCATGCTTAGCTGAGCTACTGACTGCCCCGGGACCCCCCTTCTGGAAGTGACCAGCCGCGGGAATTATAACAGTCACGGCATTGCAACAACACCGTAACAGAAGAAGAAAAAGGAGGCTTTGCTGCATCGTACCTGCAACATGATCAGCTTAGTATGTACGACATTTACAGAGCCGATGTGAAAGTGCGTGTGGCACAACGTAGTGTCGCAGAGTTGAACCACCTCCAGTTTAATCCTTATCCAGATTGTTGCCAATAGCTGGATTTAGATGTGCATGGAACTACACTGAGTGTTATGGAGGAAATCATGCGGTTCAGAAACATGTTTCCTCTAAAATTGTGTTTCTGTCACATGACTGCGTTTCTAAAACTCTTTTGGTCCGATTCTCCGACGGACAGAGGTGATGATAACCTGCAGCTTTATTGTAACTGAACTGGTTCCTGTCAGCCGTAACCACGACAACAACCACCCAGCAACCAGTATCTCTCACTAACTGCACTCTCCCTCCTCCGTTTATCTCTTAAAAGTGCAGAAGCAACAAACCGTGAGCCGCTCGGTGGCACAGTGGGTTAAGCAAGCGGCTCATATACTGAGGCGACAGTCCTCCTGCAGCGGTCGCAGGTTTGAACCCCGGCCTGCGCACCCTTGCTGCATGTCATCCCCATTCTCTCTCTCTACCCCCTTCCTGTCTGCAACTTGAATAAAGGGCCACTAGAGCCACACAATATCTTAAAAAAATAATAATTCCAGAAGCAACTAAACACGTACAGAACCACAGGTTACTACAAGATGTGGTCCATTACTGAGCAGTTAGGGTCAAAGTTAGTTAGTAAAGCTCCATAATTATATCAACAAACAACTGTTGACGAGTAAATCTTTATCAATGATCCAAAATACTTACATTTATGTTTCCTTGTGCGGCTGAGCAGTCCTGAACTTGAAGTATCTGACCAAACTGTGAGAAGCTGAAACTCTAACACCGTTTAATTCTGAGAAACAACAATTACAGCGAGGTGAGCGTAAATCTCTCTCCCCATTGCTGCAGCCCTTTTGTCAGACTGAAAGTATCAGTGTTCTGTAGCTTTTCTTATCTCCAGGAATGTTTTCTAACTGTAACCAGTTTCCCAGCTCTGATGCCTGCATGTCTTAAATACCTCACTGCATCTTACCGTGGTACACGTATTCACAAGAGACTTAAACAGTCCATGACATAACGACGACTGTTTACGTCAACAGGGGCCGAGATGAGACATTGATATGAAATGCACTTTCTGTTCTGTGAACAATGAAACAGTTACCCCCGTTGTCCAAAACTTTTGGTCCGATATTTGTTATGTTTTGCTGGAAACATTGAAAAAGAATTCAGCTGTTTGAAGGGAAGTGATTTTTGTCCTCTCAGACTAACAGAAATAAGACGACCCCTAATGAAACCTGTGAATAAAACTGAGGGCAAAATAAAGAAGCACCGGCGGCGTCTGTGGCTGCAGGAGAGTTAACGTGGTGACTGGAATTAGGACATAATAAAAAATGCTTTATATCAGGTAAGGTTATTTATCTAAATTAAATTGTAAATGCCTTGTTTACATTCGTGATTGTCTGTGTGATGTAGAATAATAATCAAATGCAGCTACAATTTAATAAAGTTTGTTTTTTTCCACGGCTTTACAATTTAATTTGCTGATTCTTTTTGTTGGACAAGAATGTTTAGGTTTTTGAAATACCTGACATGCAAATTAAAAACAACATATCAATAAAATTAGTTTTTTACCTTTGAAATCGTCCTAAATATGTTGTGGTGTCATTGAACCTAATTGTTTACTTTTATGAGGCCATAATAACCAGTCCAGAAATTAAACATTTAGGTACCACATTAGTAGCCCACCAGCTCCCCCTGGTGGTCACTAATGGAGATGGAACCAAACATGTCAGGAGGGTGGTGGGGGTAGTTGTTGGTTGTTGATTAGGGATGGGAATTCAGAACCGGTTCGCAGTGTTTAAATTCCTTGGAATCGTTTGGAAATTTTGCAAATGATTCCCTTTTCGATTCCAGTGGGAACGAACGACTTCATCGCGCACATTGCGTAATCCAGCAGTCAATAGTAGACACGGCGCCCAAGTGATCAAACGCTCGACAGTCCGGTAACATTTCAGTTAAAAAGACGACAAGAAGACAACTTGCAATACTTGCCAAGTCAATATTTCATCAAAGGGAGGAAATACTACCAACATGCAAACACATTTGTGCACACAGCAGCAATAATAATCAATGAATGTCGCGTTTTCGATCCACTCCGGACTGACATCAGTAATTCTCAAGCCAGCAGCAACAGCAGCAGCAGCAATGTTACCTAGTCCTTAGTTAATAATTCTGCTGGTAACTATTTAACTAACGAACACTGCCTATCATATTAGCACCATTTGCCTCATTGTTGTCCTTTTTTCCCCAAATGAGAAACAATAAGGGAATCGATAAAGAACCGAATCTTGAAGTAGAATAAAAATGGAATTGGAATCATAAAAATTGTATCAATTCTCGTCCCTAGTGTTGATAATAAACAGAAAACTTTAATATTCTTAAAATTTTAACAAACTTAAATATAAATTCCTCTATTTTTTTTTGCCTCCAGTGGTATCTAAGATGAGTCAGAACAAAATAAAGCATATTTTCTCCACTTTAAAGATTAAAAATATGATTCACAAAGATCAGGATAAAAGTGCTGGACAGATGACAAAGATACTGCAACTTGTGGTACTTAAATTAACCGCTGATTCCTGCAAAATCTTGCTTCATTTGTTCCTTTCTGGGATAAATAAAGTAATTTTGAATTAAATTTAACCCGGCTCGTTCCCATCGCAGCGCTGAGCAGTTCTCCTGGTCTCAGCGATCCGGCTGCAGATGAAGCCCGACAGGCTGAGTCCTGACAACTGTTGCATATTTGATTTAGCGCAGCTTTTTAATTCAGAAAGGGAGGATGAGGACTTCGATGGGTTTGATTAATGACGCTTGTTTTAAGTTTTGATTATTCATTGGTGATTTAAAAAATGTTAGTACTTTGTAATAAAGACTTAAATAAAGCACAATCAAACTCAGTTTTGCTCCTGCTCTATTTTTAAATACGCACCCTTGTATGCTTGTGTGTGTGTTGTTGAAAGGCGGTGCCCCATTAGTGTGTGTAGATGGCACCTTTTCACACGGTGCGCCGTATGGTCAAGAAAATACGGTCTATTTATTTTTTAGCTTTCATTTACTTTCTTTTCGTGGTTTTAGAACAATGACAATAAAGATCTAATCTAATCTAATCTAAATCAGTGAGCGTGAGACACGTGCATTCCAACAAGTTCAGATGCAACACACCAGTTCTCTGCAGCTCATCAGCTCATCAAAGGAGGTTAAAGAGATTGTAAAAGAGTTGTTCGGTGCCAGTTCATTTTGTAGTTTTGTTAGCTTTGTTTGGTTAGTTGTTTGCTGGTTGCCTTTTCCTTGTGATTTTCAAGTTCCCTGTGAGGAAGGTTTTTGTTCCCTGTGGGAGTTTTTTGTGTTTCAATTAAACCACACCGTGAGTTTTGGCTAAAGTTTAACCCGGTTTGGTGTCGTGCGCTTGGGTTAAAAAAAAACATCCATAACACACAGCCTTTTTTGTTGCTGGGTAAAGTCCCTCAAGTTTGAATCCTGTAAATGTTGTTGTTGTTATTATTATTATTATTATTATTATTATTATTATTATTATTTGGTTAAACCGTGAATCCCCCTGTTGTTGAATTGTATTATACAAATCAACTTGACTTGACTCCCCCCCTAAATTACATATTCCTCCATGCGTGCACCCCTCACCCCCAAAAATATTTAAAAACTCCCTCCAAGCAAACTTAAGAACCCGAGAGCCCTCACTGGTATTCAAACTGACTATAGGAAGATGTGAATAGTTGTAGTGAGTTCATGTTGAATGTGATTCTAGAGGAAAGTGGAGCAGAAGATGAGAATGTGAAGTTAAAGAGAGCAGACACACTAGATATCGAAGTTTTAAAAGCAACGTATACACTTTAGTCGGGCTGTAGTCGAACTGAACTGAAACTCTTGAGATTGAGCTTTTAGTGCCAGATAATGCGTCCTAATCCGAGTTATTCACGCATGCATACCAACCCATGCTTAGCTGAGCTACTGACTGCCCCGGGACCCCCCTTCTGGAAGTGACCAGCCGCGGGAATTATAACAGTCACGGCATTGCAACAACACGGTAACAGAAGAAGAAAAAGGAGGCTTTGCTGCATCGCACCTGCAACATGATCAGCTTAGTATGTACGACATTTACAGAGCCGATGTGAAAGTGCGTGTGGCACCACCTAGTGTCGCAGAGTCGAACCACCTCCAGTTTAATCCTTATCCAGATTGTTGCCAATAGCTGGATTTAGATGTGCATGGAACTACACTGAGTGTTATGGAGGAAATCATGCGGTTCAGAAACATGTTTCCTCTAAAATGTACAGAGGTGATGATAACGTGCAGCTTTATTGTAATTGAACTGGTTCCTGTCAGCCGTAACCACGACAACAACCACCCAGCAACCACTATCTGTCACTAACTGCACTCTCCCTCAAGGACGGATTATCATGACCACGGGCCCTGGACACAAACTCGCTATGGGCCCCTACCCACAATAATATATCCTACGTGCACGGTGCATGCCCTCCCCAATCACTCAGTTTGGTCACACAATGGCGCAGAGAATCCACAATCACACCGTGTGATTGTGGATGGCGGAGTGGCGGAGCGCGGGTCTCAGTCCAGAGGGGGCGGAGCATTCTCCATGGGCCCTTATGATAGTCATTTTAACGTTCAAAAACATCATCCTACCATCAAACAACATTTATTCTCACTTTTATTGAGCTAAGCCTATAGGACTATGCTGCAGAAAGCAGAGTAAAGACACACACTTGTTCAGAAGAACGAACACACGAACACACGCACGCACGCACGCACACACACACACACACACACACACACACACACACACACACACACACACACACACACACACACACACACACACACACACACACACACACACACACACACACACACACACTCAGAGGCCTGACAGCTGTCAATCACATGGAGCTGAATACTCAGATAGTCACGGACTGACTCAGTTCCATCTTTGATACAGCTTAAATACAAAGAAAAAAACATCACACAATCTATATAGATAGATATAGACACAGCGGTCTATAACATCATTTCTGAGCTCTAGAACAGAGAATAGACTCGGCGGTCTCGTTGACAACAACACAAAGCTCATTCAAATAGGCAGGTGGTCAAAGCTACACAACATTCTGGTAAATAAATTATTTATGAAGGTTCCACTGACTCACCAATGGTAGTTGACTCTTCCATAAAACTTTGTACATGCTTAGTCCTCTTTTAAAGTTTAGCGCTCATCTCCTAAATGGCCGCAAATTTGCCGAGTCGGCAAATTGGCTAACTGTTTAAGGTGATTTATGCTTCCGCGTTTCGCCAACGCGGCGCCTTCGGCGTATGGCGATGCGCACGTACGGCGCGCGTCGCCGCGTACCCTACGCCGTAGGCTTCGCCGTACCCTACGGCGGAGGCTCTGCGTCGTTAACGGCTCAAAGCCCTGATGCGTTCAGGACAGTTGTAAAGTAAGAATTAGTCTACACTGACCGCACAATGCACATTTTATCGTTATTATAGCCTACAATTTACAATTATATATGAACGTATCACACAAAACAGGGCCCTATGAGCTTGTAAATTTATTTATTATTTATTTTTATTATTAATTTACACATAAAAAAAAAAAAAAAGTTTGAAAGCCGAGGGCCCCCATTGGCTCCAGGGCCCTGGGCACATGCCCACTTTGCCCATGCGGTAATCCGTCTATGCTCTCCCTCCTCCGTTTATCTCTTAAAAGTGCAGAAGCAACAAACCGTGAGCCGCTCGGTGGCACAGTGGGTTAAGCAAGCGGCTCATATACTGAGGCGACAGTCCTCCTGCAGCGGTCGCAGGTTTGAACCCCGGCCTGCGCACCCTTGCTGCATGTCATCCCCATTCTCTCTCTCTACCCCCTCCCTGTCTGCAACTTGAATAAAGGGCCACTAGAGCCACACAATATCTTAAAAAAATAATAATTCCAGAAGCAACTAAACACGTACAGAACCACAGGTTACTACAAGATGTGGTCCATTACTGAGCAGTTAGGGTCAAAGTTAGTTAGTAAAGCTCCATAATTATATCAACAAACAACTGTTGACGAGTAAATCTTTATCAATGATCCAAAATACTTACATTTATGTTTCCTTGTGCGGCTGAGCAGTCCTGAACTTGAAGTATCTGACCAAACTGTGAGAAGCTGAAACTCTGACACCGTTTAATTCTGAGAAACAACAATTACAGCGAGGTGAGCGTAAATATCTCTCCCCATTGCTGCAGCCCTTTTGTCAGACTGAAAGTATCAGTGTTCTGTAGCTTTTCTTATCTCCAGGAATGTTTTCTAACTGTAACCAGTTTCCCAGCTCTGATGCCTGCATGTCTTAAATACCTCACTGCATCTTACCGTGGTACACATATTCACAAAGAGACTTAAACAGTCCATGACATAACGACGACTGTTTACGTCAACAGGGGCCGAGATGAGACATTGATATGAAATGCACTTTCTGTTCTGTGAACAATGAAACAGTTACCCCCGTTGTCCAAAACTTTTGGTCCGATATTTGTTATGTTTTGCTGGAAACATTGAAAAAGAATTCAGCTGTTTGAAGGGAAGTGATTTTTGTCCTCTAAGACTAACAGAAATAAGACGACCCCTAATGAAACCTGTGAATAAAACTGAGGGCAAAATAAAGAAGCACCGGCGGCGTCTGTGGCTGCAGGAGAGTTAACGTGGTGACTGGAATTAGGACATAATAAAAAATTGCTATCAGCTAAGGTTATTTATCTACTCTTAGATTTTAAATGCCTTGTTTACATTAGTGATTGTCTGTGTGATGTAGAATAATAATCAAATGCAGCTACAATTTAATAAAGTTTGTTTTTTTCCACGGCTTTACAATTTAATTTGCTGATTCTTTTTGTTGGACAAGAATGTTTAGGTTTTTTAAATACCTGACATGCAAATTAAAAACAACATATCAATAAAATTAGTTTTTTACCTTTGAAATCGTCCTAAATATGTTGTGGTGTCATTGAACCTAATTGTTTACTTTTATGAGGCCATAATAACCAGTCCAGAAATTAAACATTTAGGTACCACATTAGTAGCCCACCAGCTCCCCCTGGTGGTCACTAATGGAGATGGAACCAAACGTGTCAGGAGGGTGGTGGGGGTAGTTGTTGGTTGTTGATTAGGGATGGGAATTCAGAACCGGTTTGCAGTGTTTCAATTCCTTGGAATCGTTTGGAAATTTTGCAAACGATTCCCTTTTCGATTCCAGTGGGAACGAACAACGTCATCGCGCACATTGCGTAATCCAGCAGTCAATAGTAGACACGGCGCCCAAGTGATCAAACGCTCGATAGTCCGGTAACACTTAAGTTAAAAAGACGACAACAAGACAACTTGCAATACTTGCCAAGTCAATATTTCATCAAAGGGAGGAAATACTACCAACATGCAAACACATTTGTGCACACAGCAGCAATAATAATCAATGAATGTCGCGTTTTCGATCCACTCCGGACGGACATCAGTAATTCTCAAGCCAGCAGCAGCAGCAGCAGCAGCAATGTTACCTAGTCCTTAGTTAATAATTCTGCTGGTAACTATTTAACTAACGAACACTGCCTATCATATTAGCACCATTTGCCTCATTGTTGTCCTTTTTTCCCCAAATGAGAAACGATAAGGGAATCGATAAAGAACCAAATAGTTAAGTAGAATAAAAATGGAATTGGAATCATAAAAATTGTATCAATTCTCATCCCTAGTGTTGATAATAAACAGAAAACTTTAATATTCTTAAAATTTTAACAAACTTAAATATAAATTCCTCTATTTTTTTGCCTCCATTTGTATCTAAGATGAGTCAGAACAAAATAAAGTATATTTTCTCCACTTTAAAGATTAAAAATATGATTCACAAAGATCAGGATAAAAGTGCTGTACAGATGACAAAGATACTGCAACTTGTGGTACTTAAATTAACCGCTGATTCCTGCAAAATCTTGCTTCATTTGTTCCCTTCTGGGATAAATAAAGTAATTTTGAATTAAATTTAACTGAATTAGATCTATTGCTCGTGTAGTTTCAGTATAAAGTTCCTCTCCACAACGGACCTCAATCCAGGGAAGCTTCACCGCTGGAGGCCTCTGCTGGTCGTCGGTGATGTTCCAGCTGTAGCAGGCGCTACTTACTTTGGACCTTGTGATGGTTTGTGAGAGCTGGAGCGCACGATGACATGTTTCCTGCAATAGTTCAGATTGGTTACCTGGAGGATGCTACGTCCACTCCTGTTTAAACCTGAAGCGTCAAACCGACGATGATATGCGTGCAGACACATCATTCAAGTAGGATCCGGTTTCATTTTTAATAAAGGTGAGTTGTTTTATAAGTCACATGATGTTTCTATATTTTGAAGGTTTACTTTAAATCATGCTCTGCTTTTGTTTATCTTCTGATAAATTATGTTTCATCACATCCTCGTTGAATATTACAGCTTTAAGATGTTTGCAGTCGGTTTTCTGTACTTATCTTTGAATGATTAAAGGTTTTCTGTCGTTTTACCTCCGGCCTCCGACTGGCTGAAACCAGTTCGGACACGTTTGAATGTTCGCACAGTTAACGGCAGCAAAACTAGCTACGCTGGCTTTCACTTTTACTTTACAAATATACTTTGATACTTCAGTGCAAGAATAAACTTAGAAAAACATGTTTGACGCACAGAAAGAATAAAAGTATTGTTGTCTAACTAATGATCACTGCAGTTTGGATAGAAAATGTGTATTTACAGTTGTACAAAGAGACTTTAAATATGTACTATGTATGATACCATTAACATAAAAAATGTCAAAAACATTTTTATCAAAGGATAGAAAAATATATCTGTACAGTGCATATATACAACAACATACAGGGATATAATGTCAAATTAAGACACATTGAGTGTTCTTAGGAACGGATGACTGAACACAGCAGCTCCTCCTAAAACAATTACAGTACAGTTGAAAGATTGAATAAATTACGTCATCAATCAAGACTAGCTTAACCCCCTGAGACCTGCCGTCCACATGTGAACATCATATTTTGCTGCCCATTTCATGTTTCATTTGTTAACAGGGGCAAAACAAATAAAACATTATGTGTAAAAATTCTTAAAGGTTACAAAAGTTTAAAGAAAAATACATCTTAGAATATTCTTCGACATGCCTTCGGCTGAAAAGTTTTAATTCGAAGACTTTCCCTGAGTGGTGTATAAAAGTTTAAACTATGTATTTAGTATTGTATACTCCACTGGGTCCTTTATCCCAAATCTTCTATTATCTATTTAATTTGTTCCTTTAGACCTGAAATATAAACTACATATGGAGGTGCTGGATTTTCACAATGGCATCTGAAACCAAACGGTTAAGTCATTTGAAAAGGGAGGTAAACACAATTTTTTGTCTATTGTAAAATGACACAGACTACGTCAGGGATAGCCAAGTCTGGTCCTGGAGAACCACTATCCCGCATGTTTTAAATGTTTCCCTGCATTAACACACCCTCATACAAATTAATTTTATAAACCGGAATGACAAGCTTGTGAAGTCCATTAATTACAATCCGCTGTGCTGAAACAGAGAACATCTAAAACATCCAGGACAGTATATTTCCAGGACCTCTGCTAGGGGGTCATGTTCTGGTCTATGGAAAGCACCTAGAGACAACTTTTGTTGTAATAGACGCTATATAAATAAAGTTGAATTGAATTGAACCTGGGTTGAAGACTACTGGTCTAAAACATCCAGGGGTCCCGGGGACTGGAATTAAGAAACACCGAGCCAGTCAAACCTGATCAAAGATCAGACAGCTGACTTCTAGTCAGTCCTCAACCAAGTTGTCCTCTGCCTGTTGGTTGGTCTGTGGAGTCATCAGAGGAGTGTCTGGATCAGGGTGTGTTTGCTCTCTGTCAAGTGTTCGATCATCCGGAGCAGCCAAGTCGCCACGATGCTGCTCGCCTGTGCTGTTGATGTTGACGTTGATCAGGAGGTCGATGAGGTCCCGTTGTTGAAGCCTGTTATCCTGTCGTCGAGCTTCACAAAACATATGAAGTTGATTTAAACATTGAAAGATGTGTAATATATAAGTCTGTTGATAACAATAAGGAACACGTACCCTTGTTATATCGTCTATAAAAAGTTGTCAAACAACAGGACAAATGTCCAACAACAGCAACTAGTCCAACAATCGCTAGAGCCATACCCCATTTCATGTCTGTTGATGGGGCTTCAGTAGGTGGCTCTGAACACAAACACAATCACAAAAGCTGTGTTTCTACCGTGTTTTCAGCAGAAGGAACATTTATAAAAGTTATTGGGAGTATAACATCTCACTCACTTTTAGTGACCACCGGTCTTGACGGTGGAGGTTTCTGAGCTGAAGGAGAGTTGTCCACATTCAAGACAAAGTTTACTGCAGAAGACATCTATGTTAATATTTGGCACTTTAAGAGAAAATCTCAACAACATTGTCCCACTTACTCCCTCCCACCAATCACATCCACCTCCAGACCCCCAGGAGCAAAAGACAATGAAAATGGCCCTACTCAATGCACGCTCCATCACCCAGTCATCATTCATTCTCAATGACTTTTTCACCACCAATAACCTGGATTTTTTCTGTATCACTGAAACCTGGCAAATGGCAGACGAATACATGTCATTAATAGAACTATGTCCACCAAACTGCTCCTTCACATGTATGTCCAGGCCAGCTGGGTCAAACATTGGAGGTGGCCTGGCCCTCGTCTACAGAGACTATTTTCCCTCAAGGAAGGTGAGCGCTGGCTCGTACAGCTCCTTTGAACTTTTAATAACTAAAATTGGTCGCACCAATCCATTTTATTGTATTTTAATTTATCGACCACCTGGATATAGCAGCACTTTTTTAACAGATTTTAGTGACCTTTTAACCTGTATTATTAAGTTTGAAAGGTTTATTTTACTTGGTGATTTTAATTTTCATATTAATAAGAGTACAGACAGCGCTGCAGCCAACTTTTTAAGTGTCACTGAAACTTTTAACCTGGTTCAACATGTCTCGGGTGCCACGCACAACAGAGGAAACACTCTGGATCTTGTTTTTAGTTTTGGCTTAGCCGTAGATAATATTGTTGCAAATGACCAGGCTACGACAGATCACAAGTCCCTAGTTTTTAATATATCTTTTAATCCTGACTGTGTGGGTGGTACTAAAATAAAGAGATCACGTATAATAAATAGCTTGTCGGCCCAAAAGTTCTCAGCTGCTTTTAACAACATCACGATTTTACCTCCAACAGACAACACAGACATAGATCTTTTAGTCAACTCTTTTAACTCACACTGTTCAGATATTTTAGATGTAGTTGCTCCTTTTAAATCTTGCACTATTCGCACTTTAAATAAAGCCCCATGGCTAAACGAGGAAACTCGTTCCCTCCGCCGTGAGTGCAGAAAGGTCGAGCGCCGGTGGAAGTCCTCTAAACTCGAGGCCCACCGGCTACAGCTTAAAGCTCTTTTAATTAGTTTTAACTCTGTGGTCAAAGCAGCAAGGGCAGCATACTTTGCAAAGCTAATCTCCTCCAGCCGACGAAATCCCAAAGTACTTTTTGATACAATTAACAACATTGTCTGTCCACCATCACCTGACCCCCCTGTTTTTTCCGCCACCGACTGTAACAACTTCCTGTCATTTTTTATAAACAAGGTGGAATCCATCAGAGCATCCATTATCCCCTCCATTTCTGCTCATCACCCACCTTCAAATCACCAGTCTATCCTCGACTCTTTTGCACCTGTTTCCCTCCATCATCTTTCAGAGCTCGTCAGCAGCATGAAAACCTCCTCCAGTCCACTAGACATCATTCCAACCACTATTTTAAAAGATGTTTTTAGCTCCATAGGCCCAACTCTAGTCAATATCATCAACCTCTCTCTGTCCTCTGGTCAAGTCCCCTCCTATTTTAAAACAGCTACTGTCCATCCACTTTTAAAAAAAGCCTGGATTGGATCCCGAATCCCACAGCAGCTACCGCCCAATCTCAAAGCTCCCTTTTATCTCCAAAATTCTAGAAAAAGTCGTTGCCACCCAACTTTTAACAGTTTTAAATGACCACAGCATTTTAGATAAGTTCCAGTCCGGTTTTAGACAGTTGCACTCTACAGAGACAGCCCTTTTAAAAGTTTCAAGTGACTTAATGATGGCATCTGATGTTGGAAATTGTTCAATCCTGGTTTTACTTGACATGAGTGCTGCTTTCGACACGCTAGACTACTCTATTTTAATAAATAGACTCAATAAACAGGTAGGGATCACAGGAAAGGCTCTTAATTGGTTTTCCTCCTACCTCACGGGTAGGAGTTTTAATGTGGCTGTTGGCACACATGTGTCAGCATCTGCCCCCCTTTCCTATGGGGTCCCCCAGGGCTCCGTTCTTGGGCCAACGCTATTTGCACTTTACATGCTACCACTAGGACACCTTATCAGCACTTTTAAAGGTATATCTTATCACTTTTATGCAGATGACATCCAGCTTTATTATTCTTTTAACCCAAAGAGCCCAACTGATTTTAATTTCAACATTTTACATGAGTGCTTGTCAGCTATAAAGGCCTGGATGTCGGACAATTTTTTATCCCTGAATGAGACGAAAACCGAGGTGCTCATTGTGGCACCTGATAGCCTCATTCCAAAGGTGGTGGACTGCATCGGGCCCCTTAAAGACTATGTCCGTCCAAATATCAGGAACCTAGGTGTCAACTTCAACCAGACCATGCAACTCAACACTCACATCAGCTCAATAACCCGCACCTGCTTTTTCCATCTCAGAAATATTGCCAAGCTCAGATCTGTTGTCTCATACCCAGAGCTAGAAATGATCATTCACGCATTCATATCATCACGTTTGGACTACTGTAATTCACTCTTCACCTGCCTCAACAAAACTGACATGGGACGTCTTCAGCTTATCCAAAATGCAGCAGCCAGATTACTCACCAGATCCAGCAGGAAGTGCCATATCACTCCCATCCTGGCCTCCTTGCACTGGCTCCCTGTCAAGTTCAGGGTCCATTTTAAAATTTTAGTTATTACCTACAGAGCACTGCATGGTCAGGCTCCTCAGTACCTCATAGATCTGGTCCCACGCTATGAGCCACAAAGAGCCTTAAGGTCGGCTGATCAGGGCCTTATAACAACGCCAAAAACAAATCTAAAAACCAAAGGTGACAGGGCTTTCCAAGCAGTTGCTCCACATCTTTGGAACATGCTCTCACAAGCCCTGAAAGATGCAACATCTGTGGACATTTTTAAAAACAAATTAAAAACGCTATTTTTTGAGCAGGCATTTATTGATGTATTATGATTTTTGTTTCTTTTCTTTTTGTCTTTTTCTTTCTTTCTTTTCTGTTTGTTATTTTCCTTAGAGACACATTGTGCAGCTTTTTAATTACCTCATGTTTTTACTGTTTTTTCTGTATGTAAAGCACTTCGTGAGTTTCTCTCTGTGAGAGGTGCTATATAAATAAAATTTACTTACTTACTTACTTACTTACATTAGACACACAGTAACTTGAAGACACCAACAACAGATGTGTTTGAGTTACTTACCAGAGGCTTGAACAGCTGTTCTTCCTAGTGTCCGGTCAAAGTGTGTCAGCTTACAGACGTAACTTCCAGAGTCTTCTGGAGTCAGTCCGGACAGTCTGAACTTAATCTGACCATCTTTGAGAGCGTCTTTGTCACAAAGAACTCGTCCTCTAAACTGAGGATCTTGAGATTCTGTGACTTCATCCCCCCTTACCATCAGAAACAGAGTCCTAGAATGATGTGAAACCTCAATACAGTTCAAGGTGGTGGAAGACACATCAGTCTGGGCGTGGAAGTCCCAACTGATGGTGATGTTGTCGTGCTCCGCCGCATGATAGACCACCTTAGCTGTTTTTGCTGCATGTGTCCCTGCAGGACAAACAGACATAAGTCTTTATTAAACGTATGTGTGTATCTATGGGCGTGGGTATATTCATGGACGTGTGTGTACGTGTATATGTATGGATGAGTGTGTACGCGTATATGTATGGACGAGTGTGTACGTGTATATGTATGGACGTGTGTGTACGCGTATATGTATGGACGAGTGTGTACGTGTATATGTATGGACGTGTGTGTACGCGTATATTTATGGACGAGTGTGTACGTGTATATGTATGGATGAGTGTGTACGCGTATATGTATGGACGAGTGTGTACGTGTATATGTATGGACGTGTGTGTACGCGTATATGTATGGACGAGTGTGTACGTGTATATGTATGGACGTGTGTGTACGCGTATATTTATGGACGAGTGTGTACGTGTATATGTATGGACGTGTGTGTACGCGTATATTTATGGACGAGTGTGTACGTGTATATGTATGGACGTGTGTATACGTGTATATGTATGGACGTGTATATACGTGTATATGTATGGACGTGTGTATACGTGTATATGTATGGACGTGTATATACGTGTATATGTATGGACGTGTGTACGTGTATATGTATGGACGTGTGTATACGTGTATATGTATGGACGTGTATATACGTGTATATGTATGGACGTGTATATACGTGTATATGTATGGACGAGTGTGTACGTGTATATGTATGGACGAGTGTATACGTGTATATGTATGGACGTGTGTGTACGTGTATATGTATGGACGTGTGTGTACGTGTATATGTATGGACGTGTGTATACGTGTATATGTATGGACGTGTGTATACGTGTATATGTATGGACGTGTGTACGTGTATATGTATGGACGTGTGTATACGTGTATATGTATGGACGTGTGTATACGTGTATATGTATGGACGTGTATGTACGTGTATATGTATGGACGAGTGTGTACGTGTATATGTATGGACGTGTGTGTACGTGTATATGTATGGACGAGTGTGTACGTGTATATGTATGGACGAGTGTATACGTGTATATGTATGGACGAGTGTATACGTGTATATGTATGGACGTGTGTGTACGTGTATATGTATGGACGTGTGTGTACGTGTATATGTATGGACGTGTGTGTACGTGTATATGTATGGACGTGTGTGTACGTGTATATGTATGGACGTGTGTACGTGTATATGTATGGACGTGTGTACGTGTATATGTATGGACGAGTGTGTACGTGTATATGTATGGACGTGTGTACGTGTATATGTATGGACGTGTGTGTACGTGTATATGTATGGACGAGTGTATACGTGTATATGTATGGATGTGTGTACGTGTATATGTATGGACGTGTGTGTACGTGTATATGTATGGACGTGTGTGTACGTGTATATGTATGGACGTGTGTACGTGTATATGTATGGACGTGTGTGTACGTGTATATGTATGGACGTGTGTGTACGTGTATATGTATGGACGAGTGTGTACGCGTATATGTATGGACGTGTGTACGTGTATATGTATGGACGTGTGTGTACGCGTATATGTATGGACGTGTGTATACGTGTATATGTATGGACGTGTGTACGTGTATATGTATGGACGTGTGTGTACGCGTATATGTATGGACGTGTGTATACGTGTATATGTATGGACGTGTGTGTACGTGTATATGTATGGACGTGTGTGTACGTGTATATGTATGGACGAGTGTGTACGTGTATATGTATGGACGTGTGTGTACGCGTATATGTATGGACGTGTGTATACGTGTATATGTATGGACGTGTGTGTACGTGTATATGTATGGACGTGTGTGTACGTGTATATGTATGGACGTGTGTACGTGTATATGTATGGACGTGTGTGTACGTGTATATGTATGGACGTGTGTGTACGTGTATATGTATGGACGTGTGTGTACGTGTATATGTATGGACGTGTGTGTACGTGTATATGTATGGACGTGTGTACGTGTATATGTATGGACGTGTGTGTACGTGTATATGTATGGACGTGTGTATACGTGTATATGTATGGACGTGTGTGTACGTGTATATGTATGGACGAGTGTGTACGTGTATATGTATGGACGTGTGTGTACGTGTATATGTATGGACGTGTGTGTACGTGTATATGTATGGACGTGTGTGTACGTGTATATGTATGGACGTGTGTGTACGTGTATATGTATGGACGTGTGTACGTGTATATGTATGGACGTGTGTGTACGTGTATATGTATGGACGTGTGTACGTGTATATGTATGGACGTGTGTATACGTGTATATGTATGTACGAGTGTGTACGTGTATATGTATGGACGTGTGTGTACGTGTATATGTATGGACGTGTGTGTACGTGTATATGTATGGACGTGTGTGTACGTGTATATGTATGGACGTGTGTACGTGTATATGTATGGACGTGTGTGTACGTGTATATGTATGGACGTGTGTACGTGTATATGTATGGACGTGTGTATACGTGTATATGTATGTACGAGTGTGTACGTGTATATGTATGGACGTGTGTGTACGTGTATATGTATGGACGTGTGTACGTGTATATGTATGGACGTGTGTGTACGTGTATATGTACGGACGAGTGTGTACGCGTATATGTACGGACGTGTGTGTACGCGTATATGTATGGACGTGTGTATACGTGTATATGTATGGACGTGTGTGTACGTGTATATGTATGGACGTGTGTGTACGCGTATATGTATGGACGAGTGTGTACGCGTATATGTATGGACGTGTGTGTACGCGTATATGTATGGACGTGTGTGTACGCGTATATGTATGGACGTGTGTATACGTGTATATGTATGGACGTGTGTGTACGTGTATATGTATGGACGTGTGTGTACGTGTATATGTATGGACGTGTGTACGTGTATATGTATGGACGTGTGTGTACGTGTATATGTATGGACGTGTGTGTACGTGTATATGTATGGACGTGTGTACGTGTATATGTATGGACGAGTGTGTACGTGTATATGTATGGACGTGTGTGTACGTGTATATGTATGGACGTGTGTGTACGTGTATATGTATGGACGAGTGTGTACGCGTATATGTATGGACGTGTGTATACGTGTATATGTATGGATGTGTGTACGTGTATATGTATGGACGAGTGTGTACGTGTATATGTATGGACGTGTGTATACGTGTATATGTATGGACGAGTGTGTACGTGTATATGTATGGACGTGTGTGTACGTGTATATGTATGGACGTGTGTGTACGTGTATATGTATGGACGAGTGTGTACGTGTATATGTATGGACGTGTGTGTACGTGTATATGTATGGACGTGTGTACGTGTATATGTATGGACGAGTGTGTACGCGTATATGTATGGACGTGTGTGTACGCGTATATGTATGGACGTGTGTATACGTGTATATGTATGGACGTGTGTGTACGTGTATATGTATGGACGTGTGTGTACGTGTATATGTATGGACGAGTGTGTACGTGTATATGTATGGACGTGTGTGTACGCGTATATGTATGGACGTGTGTATACGTGTATATGTATGGACGTGTGTGTACGTGTATATGTATGGACGTGTGTGTACGTGTATATGTATGGACGTGTGTACGTGTATATGTATGGACGTGTGTGTACGTGTATATGTATGGACGTGTGTACGTGTATATGTATGGACGAGTGTGTACGTGTATATGTATGGACGTGTGTGTACGCGTATATGTATGGACGAGTGTGTACGCGTATATGTATGGACGTGTGTATACGTGTATATGTATGGATGTGTGTACGTGTATATGTATGGACGAGTGTGTACGTGTATATGTATGGACGTGTGTGTACGCGTATATGTATGGACGTGTGTATACGTGTATATGTATGGACGTGTGTATACGTGTATATGTATGGATGTGTGTGTACGTTTATACACGTACTGTATGTATGGACAAGTGTGTACGCGTATATGTATGGACGAGTGTTTCATGGTAATTTCTGTAAAAGTGGTGAATCCTGTGACCGGCTGGTGTTTCACGAGAGAAGCCAGAACTTGTTTTGTTCAAAATGTCTTCAGTACACAACAGGAACAATCAAACCAAACTTTTCAGAGGTTTTGTACCTCCAGTGAGTTGACGGTTGACTCACCAGGCCCAGAAGACATCACGTGAACGAACACAAGGATGAAGTTCAGTTCTGTCACTGTGACACAGAACACATCTTCATTAGACAGAAGTTCTGGGCGTCGTGAACCACAGTGAAAGCAAAACCCAGGTTTCTTCAGACATAGATTTAAAAGATATAAGGATTCATTTCTAAAAGGCCTTTTTAGAGCAGTTATTACCAGTTTCTGCACATATTTAAAATACCTCATTTAAGCACCTTGAAAATAATCATGAGTCATTCACATCAGGTATAAGAGGTGAAAACGGGTGGACAGTCCTGGTCCTCAGGGAACACTATCCTGCAGGTTTTAGACCAGGGTGGACAGTCTGGTCCTCAGGGACCACTATTCTGCAGGTTGCAAAACAGTGATCGACACACCCTGATTAAAATGTCTCACCAACAGACCTGCATGCCAATCTGATGATTAACTTTCAGTTTAAAACTTCCCGTTCAGACACCATCAGGACTGCAGGAATGTCAACAAACATAAGCTCAAAAACACTTAAAAGTTATAAAAGCAAACAAAGATGACATCCGTTTCATGTCTTTGTTGTTCTGCAGATTTACAAAGTTCAATCTAGTTATTTTGCTTCAGATCCCCCATTTCAGTCCCACTTTTTAGCCGTCTGTGTCGAAGCTAAACGTTTACGTCTCTACCTTTATGTGCTCTGCTTTGTGATACTTTCTGTTTTACTTTGCTTTGCTGAGCTGAGCTGAAAAATCATTTCACAAAAAAGTAAGTAAAACCCAACGATGAGCTCTGGACACTCGACGTGATCGGGTCCGTTAAGGTTGGACCCCTTTCCATGAGCCCCAGAGAATTAATGTCAAATCTTTAGTCAGGTATCAACACGGATGTAAAGCACAGCTGATTTACACATAGGAATCAATATGGAGAAACAAACATTTTAGAAAGTTACTCACTTGTTTGTAGCTATTCCATTTCATATTCGATGATATACCATAATAAACGTCGTGACTCTTCAGTTGCAGGTTGAGTGTCTGAACGACTGGTTTACCTGGAATTCAGAGTGGGAGGGGCTGCAAATGTTTTTATAAGGAGGAACTAGTTGACAAACCGGACTTTAGATATTTTGTTTGCCATCTTATCATAACTACTGTTTAGGGGGGGGGATTTGATGCTTCCAGGGCAGAACCACCTATGAAGGTGTCCAGGCTGCTGAAGATGCTGAAGTTACGCTCCAGGAGTCGGACCCATGATCCTTCCAGCAGATGGTTTTAGAAAATAAAGGAATTAGGCCCGTGTATGTTCCTGAATCTACACAAAACAATGTCATCTGTGGGCTAAAATGTGTATTTAATTTTTAACATTTTAACTCACTCAACATGATTTAATTTATCTTGTTTTACCAAATGAAATAAGATTTTTTATTTGGTTGAACTTGTACACAAAGGTTCATCAACACAACATGAAACCTTGTGATGATCTGTTGATGTGTTTATGCAGTGGGCTTCACAAGGACATCTTGCACCGCTTTACCTCACAACTGTTAAACAAAGAGAATGTTGAACTGACAGACATCAAATCATTTTGCTCAATCAGGGAAGTCAACAAATCAACCGAATACTAGTCTAAGCAGTTTTACATGTTTTATCCTGAATAAAAACAACAAACAGATACATTTTTGTACATTTAGAATTTTAGATGAAAGTAACTTTAGAACAACTGCACAATTGTAGATATTATGACGTCACATGAAGCACCTGAGGGATGTTTTGAAGTCAAACGTCTGTGTTGATGTTGATAATGTTGGAGATTTGGATTTAAACTGAATGTTTAGTTTGATACAACTTTATTTAATAATAAAACAAAGTACAAAAACCATAGATATGCTCCGCTAAAGATATAAA
Source organism: Cololabis saira (assembly GCF_033807715.1). Lineage (NCBI taxonomy): Eukaryota > Metazoa > Chordata > Actinopteri > Beloniformes > Belonidae > Cololabis > Cololabis saira. The sequence continues at coordinate 8,479,094 of NC_084606.1, read as the reverse complement.
AAAAGATACAATAAAAGTTACGACGACAGGAAGGGTAAAAGGATACATCACCAAACCAATAAACAAAAGAAATAAACAAAACAAGCAAATAAGGAGAGAAGATACACAAAAAGGGATAAGTCTATGTACAAATCTTACTTGTCATTTTTATCGCTCTTTACACAATCCATATATCTTAAGAATCACATATAAATTTAAATTCACTTGAAAATTGGATAAAACAAAGAAACAATTAGATTTTTTGTGTAAATGACATTAACCAAACAAAATCAATAAGTTTGAGATGAATTTGATCAGGCTATTTTTATGGGCAAAGTAAGTGACAATAAAAGTACAATTGAGGTACACTTTATATGTTGTTTTGCACAAAACATATTCTAGTCAGGTTCAAAACGTGAGTGTATGTTGAACGGATGTCTGTGTCATGTTGGAGCTGACGTCATAACTGCTGCTGCCACGAAATTTCGCGATACAAAAACGCCACGAAACGTGTCGTGGAGGTGACAAACTGTATCGCAATATTGGGTTATTAATATTAATCTATTGTGTTTACTAGTAACGCGCATCCGACCGCGCGTGGCGACAGCGCCTCGACCCGCGGACCAAAATCCTACTACGCTCAGAAGAAAGTAGTACCTTTTTGCGGTCCCGATCACGGGACTCTTGGGGGGTTTTGAGCTTAGAGTAGAGTTAAGCCTTACCTTATTAAATCAAACCTTTTTGGGGTCGTGAGTAGGATAAACAGTTCCAGTGTACTTTAATGTCCCTCAACAGTGTAGGATTTTAGAACATCAACACAGCACCTAGTGCCGTACTGTGGCGTATCACTCCGCCCAATCTAAAACAGACTAATCACTACAGATAAACTGACTAGTGTCATTATAGTCCCTGATTTACATCAGAATATAAAGAATATATTTATAAAATAATGAACCCTGAATTACCAAAATAACCTTCTTAACAAAAATAAATCTCCTCTTACACTTATAAGGTGAGAATGAATCAATCTTTTTTATGATGTAAAATTGTATGTAATTATTTACTTTTATTTATTTTTTTAATTTTAGTTAAATTTCTGGAAAAGAAAAAAGTCAAATCATACACGAGAGAAACTATTCAGTTTGTTGCAAAATATTTGTACTTGTATGAAACTGAAGATGCATAATGCAAACCTGACATTTACTTTTAGTTCAGTTTGTGGAAAATGGTTGTCCTGGCTTTCTCTTTAAAACTTAAACAGTTATAAAGCATTACAAACTGTAACAATAGGGCAAATGCACAGTATTGTTTTGTATTTTGTGTCTTTCAAATAAAATACAATTTTTTCCAGTCATATGTTCCTCATTCAAGGTTGTTAAAAAAATATTGCTATAATATCGTATGGTTATCGTGACCTCAATATCGTGTATCGTATCCCTAGCTTCAGCACACCGTGATACAAGTGGCTGTATCATCACAGAATTGTACAGGCCTTGATGACAAGCTAATTAGGACCGTTAATTAGAATCAGGTGTGATGATGAAGGGAAACATCTAAAACATGCAGGACAGTGGGCCTCGAGGACCAGGGTTGGGAAACACTGGTATAGAGGACGCAAAGCGGCAACCGCCGCCGGCGGTGTATGTGCTACTGCGCCGCAGTTGAACAACAGATTTCGTATGATGATGTAATTGATGATTTTGCTGCAAAGAAGGCTAGAAAAGTCAAGTTCTAGATTGCACTTTACCACTTTACACCTGTTGTGAAAGGGTGAAAGAGCCAGGTTAAAAAATCTGCTACAGTCTGAGCACTCAGTTCAGATTATTTTTTTTCATTTATTTATTTTACTGGACTTTATTCATTATTTATACATTTGAATGTGTGAAGGATTAGTATAATTTACACACAGATGTTTTTATATACACTGTATTTAATTTATTTGTCTTACTCATTTAGCTAGTAGCCAGGACCGCCTCTGCTTATTCACAGTGACTGTCATGAAACCTTTTGGTCTCGGCCAGACAACCGACACGCTTTCAGTTTTCATATTTAACCCCCGTTTTCATTTATGCTGGAAAAATGTTTGGTTTGGTTACACTGAGTATGATAATAAACTGGATTCCCAGTATTATTTGATTAATTTGTTGTTTTACCCCCAGGCCACCACCCTCTTAAATTAAGGCATCTTCTAATTTGTTATTTTATTGCTCAGTGAGGCTGTTTTTACCAGGTTATATTCCTGTGTACATTGTACATTTGGCGAAATAAAGTGATTTCTGATTCTGATAATTAATTTATCTAAATTTATCTATGTTTATCTAAACATAAACATTTCTACATTTACTAGTAAGAAACCAATTTTTTTTTTAACTGTCTGCATACATTAAACAATATATCTCCTCCCTCTGTGAGTGCGAGAATAAAAAAGCTGTTAAAACTTATTATCTATAAACTTTTAAAAATTTTTACTGAGTAAGTTTTATTTTACTAAATATTTTTCTGTCCTGCTGAAAACCCAGGCATGCTTGATAATGATTGTTTGTTTGTGTATTAATGTTGTATACAACATTCCATCATTTTCTTTTATTATTGACAGATATATACAGAAAAGGTACAAAACTTCAAGATAAAATGCAGTAACAAATTGAGGACAGTTAATTATATTCAAAATAAAATAGAAGGCTTGAGGTTTAAGGAGGAAAAAAAATCAGGAAATACCATATTTTTGTATCAAAATGATATCATTATATCATTAATTACATTATATCATTAATTATATCATATTATGTGCAATTCCAGAATAAGTGAGATATTGTTTCATCCACATTACCACAATAAGAACAGAGTGTATCAATGTTTATCTTATATTTAATAAGATTAGTCTTGACTGGATAGCATCTATGAAGTATTTTAAAAGTAACCTCTCTTACTTTGTTTGTAATAATACACTTTCTTGACAAGACCCATGTTTTAGTAAGTTATTCCAATAGAAAACTGCTGCAGGTTTAGAAACAATATCTCTCTGTATAATATATCTAATGCAATGATTTGTAGCTTTATCACTTTGTAAAGGGCAAATATTACCAGCATATATGTAATCAGGATTCCACCTTGGAATATTACAATTTCTACCTTTAGGAGCAAAACACAGTAACTTTCTAGCACCGTCTGCATCAAACACAGTTGAATATTCTAACAGGAAAAACATAGATTGAAAGAAATTCTTCATAATTGAGTAAATTACCATTATCATTCAATAGTTGACTAAGCAGTAAAATATTATGATCAACCCATCTCTTAATATATAAAGATTTGTTTTTGAATCTAATATCTTGATTGTTCCAAATGAAATATTTGTGGGGAGATACATTGTGTGTGTACATCATGGACCAGGATAGTAGAAGTTGGCTGTGAAAATTAGATATATTCATAGGTAATTTGGAAATATTGTAGTTACACCTGAGCAGAAAATTTAGTCCTCCTAATAAATTAAACACATGGGCAGCAATAAACCCAAATTGAGTTGGAATCTTTCAAGAAAAGTTTGATCTATTTGACCTTGAAGGAATTCATCAGCGCTGTTCTCAGTCTTGCTGTGAATGACGTGATAAAAGAAGAAACGGCCCCATTACTTCCTCCTTTTGAAAAAAAGGGCGTTTTTTCACAAATCTGGTTTTCTTTTCAAGCTTTTTCTTGTTTTCTCGACCTTTGCGGGAGGATTGATCCGTCGCAGGTCCGAGCTTTGCTCGCGGACTCGGACGTGAAGCTGAAACTGCGAGATGCGACAGTTTGAGGAAAGTTTTTGAAGGGAGCGCGTTTCTTACGCACATGTTTTTTTTTTAAGATTTCACAAGACACAATTCAAATACATGTGACATCAAAGTTAAAAAAAACTAACGGATCTTCACTTTATTTGGGATCCCTTTGGTGTGTTAGCGACTTTATATTGCATCTCTGGTCTGAAATCCTCCTCTTTGCTTCTCTTAGCAACTGCGGTAATGTGAGTTTGTTTTTCGTTGCGTGCGTACTAGAGTAAATACGGTAGGCACGGTTCTCGAGCAAAGTGAAGGTCCTACAAGATACATAACGCCTACGTGCTTTTACTGGAGAAATGTGGAGAAAAATCACCTCCAAAATGAGTCAACTTATTAGTTATATTTCACTGCCGTAAAGGGGAGAAAAATCACCTTTCAGTGCCATTTTACTGTAGTAATGTGGAGAAAAATCTGTTTAAAATTACCCCTATAATAAATGTTACTGTAGTAATGTGGAGAAAAATCTGTTTAAAATTACCGCTATAACAAAAGCCATTTACAGAATGCTGACATTTGATCTTACCTCACATCAATTCCTTCATGTTCCTCTTTTTTTTTTTTGCATATTGTTCCTGTCATCTCACTCTACCTCTGGTACAATTTTGGTAACATTTTACTGTAGAAATTTGGAGAAAAATCATTTTGAAATGACCCCCTATGATAAACTATACTGTGTATAGAGGATCTTTGCTACCGTATTTACTCTAGTACGCACGCAACGAAAAACAAACAGCGGCTCACATTACCGCAGTAAGGCTTTCATTTGAGGAAGACTGCGTCAGCCTTGTGATTATTTCTCGCCCTTTTTCAGGTATGTTACCAGTACATTTGCAATGTAAATGGTCTAAATAAGTTTGTGATATATTTCTGAGTAGTTAGAGAATGTTTATGTTTGGTTAAAAGTAATGTAGAGCAGAGTTTTACCGAGTCTTGTCGTGTGTGTGTGTGTGTGTGTGTGTGTGTGTGACCTACGTCTAATTTTTCTATTGTTTACAAGTCTACAGGTGCATAATGTAAATGTATTTTGAACACTTGAACGTGTCATTTATTGGTTATTAAGTAGGTTTTATGATTATTTGCGAGAGTCTACTGAAGTTCTTGAGCTAATACTAGACATTATACGTTTAGTAAAATGAGATCTATCGGTGCGTCCGAAATGCCATACTAAAAAGTATATACTAAAAAGTATACTTAAATTCGGCACACTTTTGAGTAAATATCAGTAGTATGCATTAATTCGGATGTACTATTAAAAGCGCACATGTCACTTCCTGCCGTTGGGAGGGGGAGTTGTTACCATGGTAACCTGTCACAGCAGCAGCACAGCTCCGCTCTTTCCCGTTTATTCTGGCCGAAACAAGATGACATTTGTTTATTTGTTTATTTGATTGGATCCCCATTAGCAGCTGCACAGCAGCTACTAATCTTCCTGGGGTCCACAATACATTATATAATATTATTAAATACGAATATTATAATATTAATATTATATAATAATATTATTATACTTATGACATATACGTATCACTTAGCAACCAAACACCGCTGCATTGCATTGTGGGAAGTTTCTGCTCAGCTAGTGTCCATCAATCCACACTAATACATTTCTCCAGAATGAGTATGGATAGTACATACTTTTGACTACGTTCTAATGTTTCGGACGCACAAAAAAATCTCACATACTCATTTTGCATACTCATTAGGGTGGAAGTATGCGATTTCGGACGCAGCGCATGTCTCAGAGCAAAACTTGCTGCGTCCGAAAGGCACCAACAGGCAAGTATCTTCTTGCTGTTTGAGCTTGCGTTTGCGTCCGTTCGGGTCCACCAACAACGGCAACGTTCCTCGCGTAGTACGTGAGGAGAGCGGGTCGTACCGGCGGTGACCGATAGGGGGCAGTAATCAGAGCAACAGTTGGAAAAGTGATATATATATATTTAGTAGCAGAGGTAGTAGCAGTAGCAGATTAGAACAACAAACAAGTTTACATGACAATATTGGATGATGTAGTTATAACATTGCTTTGGTTACAATCCCTGTATAATATAAAGATAAAACAGGAGGTCATATATTTGGGGATTGTTATCTCTAAGGACAAAACAGCAATTGAAAAGATGAATATTTGGAACAATGTGGACAAGTGTAAGTCAATTCTAAGGGATGCAAAGGGATATTTCAATTTTTGGCAGTCTTATTATCAAAAAATGGATAGTCTGTCCAGACTCATTTATCCGGCATTCTCCTTACCCATCTCAACAAGAATGATCAAAACAATAAATACCGTTAATTCTAAGTTCATATGGAGAAATAGATGTCAATATATAAGAAAGATTGACATGGTAAAAAACTATGATGATGGGGGGTTGAATGTGATCGATTTCGATATTATATTACTGAATTTCTCCTCTGGGAGATCAATAAAGTCTTCTATTCTATTATGAACGGTGTCTTGAAACTGAAATGGTTAAAATCTTTCCTTACAAATAGATATAGACATAGACATTCCTTCTGGTTTATTGTTCCTAATATGATTTTCCAAAAAATGGGTGGAATAGACTTTCTTCTACGCTGGGACTGATTGTAGCTCATCACCTTTTAAACTCTCTGCTTTCCATCAGCAAGTCCTTCTCTATTGGAAATTGATGTATAGTCATAATTTTACACAACACACCTGTATGGAAAAACAGGTACATTTTGCTCAGTAGAAAATCTGTTTATATAGAGGATTGGAAATCGAAGAGTCGAGAGTCTGGGCTATTGCACACTTTCTGGATGATACTGGTAATATGTTACAGTTTGAGGATTTTTGCAAAAAATACCAAATTCAATGTACTGTTAAGCATTATAAGTGATAAAAGCCATACCAGTTTCTCTGAGGTCGATGGTTAAAGAAGACATTCGTCACTCTAAGGTCTCTCCTGAACTGAGACAGCTCTGCATTAAAGATTTAGATTTTTGTGACTTTAAATTTAACAAAGTCATTAGAAACATTTTGCTAGAAGAATATTACCCTAACAACCCAATAAAAAGATGGTATATCCTAAAGGAATTTGAAGTGGAAAAGATTAGGAAAATAAGAAAAAAATATATTTCATTTCCACTTCCACCGAAAATAAAAGAGGTAAACTTCAAAATTTTACATGAAATTTACCCAACAAATTAGTTTTTGAGATTAAAACTTAATTTTGAATTGAATAATTGTGTTTTTTGTGAAAGGGAAATTGAAACTTTGCAACATCTTTTATTTCATTGTGATTCAGTGCAATATTTCTGGAGTGAGATGCAGAGCTGGTTACAGTCCAAGGACATTCAGCTACATTTAACAGTGAAGACAGGTATATTTGGTGTTTTTGTTGAAGACAAGAATTTGGACTTTGTCCATAATAATTTGGTGTTATTGGGAAAGTTCTTCATTCACAAATGTAGATTTTTTAAGACCAAACCATGTTTGACCCATTGGAGAAATGAGCTAAAGCTCTTGAGTAAGTCCTTGAGTCTTGTTAAAGAAAAGAAAGCCCTTAAACTGTTTTCTTTACTTGAAAGATATGATTTAATATGAGATGGCCCTTGTGAGTTATTTTTTTTATTTTTTTATTAATTTTTATTTTATGTTGATAATTAGATTCTCAGTGTATATTTTGTAATACTGATGTTGCTCAACCCAAGGCAAAAGTTTGTAATTCTGATATGACTTTTATGTGCCATATAATGTTTCAATAAAAAAAAAAACATTGCTTTGGTTGCGATCTCGGCAAAGGAAACGGTGCCGTCACTTGTGACCAGCTGGTATCAGACCGGGACCAGCTGGTATGGGACCGGGACCAGCTGGTATCGGACCGGGACCAGCTGGTATCAGACCGGGACCAGCTGGTATCAGACCGGGACCAGCTGGTATCGGACCGGGACCAGCTGGTATCAGACCGGGACCAGCTGGTATCTGACCGGGACCAGCTGGTATCAGACCGGGACCAGCTGGTATCTGACCGGGACCAGCTGGTATCAGACCGGGACCAGCTGGTACCATACCGGGACCAGCTGGTATCTGACCGGGACCAGCTGGTATCAGACCGGGACCAGCTGGTATCAGACCGGGACCAGCTGGTATCAGACCGGGACCAGCTGGTATCGGACCGGGACCAGCTGGTATCGGACCGGGACCAGCTGGTATCGGACCGGGACCAGCTGGTATCTGACCGGGACCAGCTGGTATCGGACCGGGACCAGCTGGTATCGGACCGGGACCAGCTGGTATCAGACCGGGACCAGCTGGTATCAGACCGGGACCAGCTGGTACCAGACCGGGACCAGCTGGTATCGGGACCAGCTGGTATCAGACTGGGACCAGCTGGTATCAGACCAGGACCAGCTGGTATCAGACTGGGACCAGCTGGTATCGGGACCAGCTGGTATCAGACCGGGACCAGCTGGTATCTGACCGGGACCAGCTGGTATCAGACTGGGACCAGCTGGTATCAGACCAGGACCAGCTGGTATCAGACTGGGACCAGCTGGTATCGGGACCAGCTGGTATCAGACCGGGACCAGCTGGTATCTGACCGGGACCAGCTGGTATCGGACCGGGACCAGCTGGTATCTGACCGGGACCAGCTGGTATCGGACCGGGACCAGCTGGTATCGGACCGGGACCAGCTGGTATCGGACCGGGACCAGCTGGTATCGGACCGGGACCAGCTGGTATCGGACCGGGACCAGCTGGTATCGGACCGGGACCAGCTGGTATCAGACCGGGACCAGCTGGTATCTGACCGGGACCAGCTGGTATCGGACCGGGACCAGCTGGTATCGGACCGGGACCAGCTGGTATCAGACCGGGACCAGCTGGTATCTGACCGGGACCAGCTGGTACCAGACCGGGACCAGCTGGTATCGGGACCAGCTGGTATCAGACCGGGACCAGCTGGTATCTGACCGGGACCAGCTGGTATCAGACCGGGACCAGCTGGTATCGGACCGGGACCAGCTGGTATCAGACTGGGAACAGCTGGTATCAGACCAGGACCAGCTGGTATCAGACTGGGACCAGCTGGTATCGGGACCAGCTGGTATCGGACCGGGACCAGCTGGTATCGGACCGGGACCAGCTGGTTTCTGACCGGGACCAGCTGGTATCAGACCGGGACCAGCTGGTATCAGACCGGGACCAGCTGGTATCTGACCGGGACCAGCTGGTATCAGACCGGGACCAGCTGGTATCAGACCGGGACCAGCTTGTATCAGACCGGGACCAGCTGGTATCAGGACCAGCTGGTATCGGACCGGGACCAGCTGGTTTCTGACCGGGACCAGCTGGTTTCTGACCGGGACCAGCTGGTACCATACCGGGACCAGCTGGTATCAGACCGGGACCAGCTGGTATCAGGATCAGCTGGTATCAGACCGGGACCAGCTGGTATCAGACCGGGACCAGCTGGTATCAGGACCAGCTGGTATCGGACCGGGACCAGCTGGTATCGGACCGGGACCAGCTGGTTTCTGACCGGGACCAGCTGGTACCATACCGGGACCAGCTGGTATCTGACCGGGACCAGCTGGTATCGGACCGGGACCAGCTGGTATCAGACCGGGACCAGCTGGTATCGGACCGGGACCAGCTGGTATCAGACGGGGACCAGCTGGTATCAGACCGGGACCAGCTGGTATCAGACCGGGACCAGCTGGTATCAGACCGGGACCAGCTGGTATCAGACCGGGACCAGCGCCACCCACTGGCCAGAGTGAGAACTGCAGGTCACGTACGCGTTCAATGTCTTTTTGAGAACGTGCACTTCGACGCGCCAAATGAACGCAGGATACGCGTGGCGGCCATGATGCGTATGCGACCTGAACACCAAGTATATCTCGGCCCTTAGGGTGGAAGTATGGAATTTCGGACGCAGCTTGTATTTTGTTAATGTCAGATGATATGTAACCTCTGTAACTGTGATTATTGTGAATATTGTTTTGCACTTGAGTAAATGCTATCGTTTGGGAAAGACTGCATCACTCGTAATTATTTCTTGCCCTTTTTCAGAGGCGTAACACAAGTGATTTCTACTGCTCAGTAGAAGCAAAAAAAAAACAAAAGAGAGGAACAAACCAGAGCAGGATCAGCTGGTCTCTGTACAACACCAGTGATGTGTGTTTCCTCTGCAGATGAAGGTGTGTGTGTGAGCTGACGTGGACGTGAATTCAGCAGAATGGACCAGTGTGAGGATGGAGAGGAGGGAGTCCCTCCCTCTAAAACCTCTCTGTGTGGGGAACATGAGAGTTGGAGCAAAGCTCAGAGGTGAGATGAGCATCTAACTGTCCCTGACTCTTCTGCATGTCAGAGCTCAAGACTCACATCACCAAACATCATTATTACAGGAATCGACCTGGACCTGGACCTGGACCTGGACCTGGACCTGGACCTGAACCTGGACCTGGACCTGGACCTGAACCTGGACCTGGACCTGGACCTGGACCTGGACCTGGACCTGGACCTGGACCTGGACCTGGACCTGGACCTGAACCTGGACCTGGACCTGGACCTGGACCTGAACCTGGACCTGGACCTGGACCTGGACCTGGACCTGGACCTGGACCTGAACCTGGACCCAGCTGTGTGTCGTTGAAGAGTGACAAGTCAATGGAATATATTATTACCTTCAAAGGAGACCAACGTTCTGCTGTAAAGAGGTGAGTGTATCCAAACGCCAAATATTTATGTTTAATACTTTTTAAATAGACTAAATATTTTTATCTGTATAACTTAATTTTCATTTAAATAGAATATTTACATTTAACTGTTGTCTTCTATCAGGGTCCATCAGAAAAGAGACTCTTTTGAACATGAACCCAGCTGTTTGTCCTTGAAGAGTGACAAGTCAATGGAATATGTTATTACCTTCAAAGGAGACCAACAGTCTTCTACAGAGAGGTGAGATGTATTTAAACGCATTAAATGTATTTAGATCAGTCCTAATGTTAGGAAATGTCCACATGTTTCTTCCCATGTAGTCCTGGACCCCCGTGCATGGTCCTCCTTCACCTGATGGTGATCTGAACTTCCTCCTCTTAGATCTTCATCTCCTGTCAGGAGCTTTTTCCTCTGGTCGACACATCTGGAAGTCTTACCTTCCAGAGGACTGATCCTGATGATGATCCAGAGTTCCTCTTACTGATCCTGATGATGATCCAGAGTTCCTCTTACTGATCCTGATGATGATCCAGAGTTCCTCAGCTGCTTCATGTCTCCATCAGTTGTCTGTCTTATTGATGTCGTAACTTTTCTTGGAGCAGAACTAGATCTTGTGAATATGTGAATGATCAGAGCTCTCACTGAGGTCATGTGTACGTTCTTGGTGGATCAGCAGGACTAGTAAACCTTCACCACCACCAGTCCTCTGATGGACTGTCCTCATCCATACAGGACTTCGTGGACCTTCAGCTGGTGTTTGTCTCTGTGAGGACAGACATGATGTGAGCTAATTCTTCCTGGTTCCTCCACAGAGTGGACCAGCAGATCTCAGAGCCTCCCAGCGGTCCGTCTGTCCAGCAGCATCAGACACAGCTGGACTCCATATTTCTGGTCTGTACATGAACAACAACTGCTTCTCTATCTGTTCTGTTGATGTTTGTCTCCATTCTGGGGTCTGTTTCACAAAGCAGGTTTAGTGAAAACTCTGAGTCTGTTAACCCTGAAATGAGGGAAACTCTGAGTTTTCCGTTTCACAAAGGGAGGTAACTCAAACCAGAGAAAGAGAGGTAACTCTAGCCTGTTTTACAAAGAGAGGTAACTTAAGCTCTCGGTCAGATACCGTAGTAACAGACGCTCTGAACCTAACCTGGTCGGGACCAGGTTTATTTCAGCGAACCTGGAGTTTCTCTCTGTCTCCTCCCTCAGTGGCGTCAATTCAGCCAATGGGTCTTTACGCAATACGCATCCGTTTTCTGCACCACGGACAGCAAGCGGCAGAGTTAGAGAGCAGAAAAAGCGTATCTGACAAACGCAATTTAACTCATTCACTTTATTCACTATGTCAGTGCAACAATATCACAGGGACATCCGAGTTTAACTTCAAACAGTTAAAGTCCGAATGCAAAAAGGAGAGGGAGAGTAATAAAAAGTCAAATATTTCCCTTAAACAGATTTATAAGAGGGTAGGGTGATTTGATATCTTACTTTAAAAGGAACTTGCATAATTCATCCATCAGTGGCTAACAGCCTCGTTAATATCTTCTGCTGCTGGGGAAACATTAAACCCATCACTTGCCTTCTTTCTTTTTTTTAAAATTGCGTGGTTGTCTGTTTCCTTTTCATTTTGTAAGTTAGTAACACTGCAGAGCGCACTAAAAACGAGCAACCACTGTCGTCAGGGACGCTGGGACATCACATTTCAAGATATGAGGGGGGTACAAGTGTTGGGAAAGATAATACCTAGTGAAATCCATCATGTTGTTCTGATATGCATTGCTTGAGCTTGAGGCAGGATTGAGGCAGGATTTATGAAAAAAATTTGTGTACGTTTTAAGTTTTCTAGTAATAATGTCAGATGAAGCGTTCCAAACCAAAACGAATGAGCCCTCTAGTGTATCTCTCCGTTGCCTTGAACAGGCTGTGTGCTGCAAAATGTGCTGCAATTCTGGGCCCGAATTTTCCGCGCTGTCCTGCGGATGTGACGTCACATGACGCTGCATGCGCGTTCTCCCCGTTCTCCCGTGCCGGCTTCGCTGTTGGTTGCAGTACCCCCGACGGCCGTCGTGGCGAAGGGTGGCGCTAGAGAGTCTCATTTCTTAAAAGGAGCCTCATGCTCCTTTAAAGCGACACTACGTAACTTTTCCACCTTAATATATATATATATAATATCATATTTCCAGAGTCATTGTGATGGTACATCAACTTCCAACAGGTTTAATGACACCTCTGTCATGGTCTGAGGGGGTCTGTATCGCCTTCACTGGCACTATGTAACTTTGAGGAGCATGGTAGGAACCCTGCCACACTAAAAAACTACAAATCTTTACGGCTTTGACTGCTTTACGGCATACGTCACTTCCCCCTCCTTCCCGATTCGCAGTCGAGATGAAAATGGGCGGGGCGTGGAGCGCAGAGCTCAGCAGAAGCTGGCAACCCGTTGCTGTGTTGTGGCTGCAGCAGCTCCACACAACAGACGTGGGGAAAAGATCGCTAATGGTTTAACTTTTCACCGGTTTCCTGCTCGGAGGCAGAACCACGGAGGCCGGCGAAGTATCTGATAACAAAGTAAAAGAGTGAAAGAGTCGTCGGCTCGCTTGGATCGCGGCTGTAACGACCAAACCTTCCACACAGTAAAGCCTGAATTATGGTTCTGCGTTAAATCGACGCAGACCTGCGGCGTAGGGTACGTGGCGACGCGCAACGTATGGTGCGTGTCGCCGCGTACCCTACGCCGTAGGCTCTGCGTCGATTTAACGCAGAACCATAAATCAGCCTTAAACCACAAACACTCACACAGACCGGGTCGGATCAAAACACGGGTTTTATTCCACACTTTGCCAGCTAAACGCAGTTGCTGGCCAGCTCTCTGCGGTGCAATTAACCCCAATCTTCAGATAAAACTAGTTTGTTGAGGAAAAAATATTAACTCTTATTTGTAGCTGCAGAGGAAAAAAATAATCTCACGAGGAAAACAAAAATATTGCTCACGTCTCGGAATCTCTTCAGCATAATATAGCAGTCAAAAAAAAAGAAAAGAGAAGTAAGAGTAATACAAAACATGTACTGTATGTTGTACTATTATACAAATGTATTGAAACACATGGCGATTCAAACATTTACCAAAGCAGCTGCCAAACACTCCTAAACAAGGTAGCCGGAGACGGTGGTTCTGCAGAACTGCGGCAGTAATCCCTTATAAAGAGCGGAGCTCCGACGAGGAGCTCCATTCTTTAGGGATTTCATATGGATCCAAACCGTTAATAACCATTATTTTCTCCATATACCGCTCCCTGGCTTCCTTGTTTAAGGTATCCCGGTAAATTCCAGTTCCTTTCCAGCAGTTTAACATCTTTTTTTTGCGTTCCGTCTGTTCACTTGGTGAAACAGAAAAGCGTCCCGTCTTCTCTCAAAACAAATGCACGCGACGGGACAGGAGTTTTCCGGCAGTACGCGCTGGTGCTCATGGGAAACGTAGTGTTCTTTCTGGTAAAGTACTACCGCTTTTGTCCAAAAGATGCCGCCAAACTCAGAAAAGCTGAAAGTTACATTGTGCTGCTTTAAGTAATAGAATAAATCAATACAAATAGACACAGGGTAATTCCATAAATGTATTAAAAAAAAAAAACATTTCCATTTTCCCCTGAAGCCGAGGTGTGGCGGCTGACGTACCCAATTGACGCCCCTGATCTAAATGACAATAAAATTTAATTTAATACCATTCCACCACTGTTTTCATCTGTAATATTAAAATACAGTGTGCTTAAATGTTAAATGAATACTGCATTCAAACTTACACATTGACTCGGGCAGCAACTTTCGCCAATTGTCTCATTTACTGCTGCAGCTGTGTTTTTTTTTCTGAAATATGCTCTCATACTCGCCATACGCACATATTAACACTTCTAACTCAGGTGGCGTGAAGTATGTGGATCTTGAGATGCAAACTAATGTTTCCTCAAAGGGATTTTGTAAATTGAAATGTTAAATAAAGTTTAAAAAAAAAAAAGAAAAAGTATGTGTATGTGTGTTTTCGCCGGTTGCCATGGTGGATCGTTGTATCGGGGCTCCATTAATGCTGGCTCTTGATAGTTGTGGCCATAGATATATATAAAGGCTAGATGACTCAAGGCGGAGTCTCCAGCGTCGTTCACTGGCGGCCATCTTGCCACAGGAGAGCTCGCCACTCATAACATTGTGTTTAATGGTGCATGTACTGCTTAAACAACCTTAACTTGCTCAATTCTAGACATATTTTCTTTTTTTTTTTAAATATTTTTTTATCCCCGATTTTTTTACCCATTTCATCACCCAGTGCTCATACCTAAGTAACAGTCCTGGGCATTGCTCTCCTCTTCCAACCCAGGGAGGGCCCTACACTGAGCTCAGGTCTCCTTCTTATCCTGAGGAGTGACGGACCGCTTCTTTTCACCAGACAGGGTGAGGATTCTCTGACCGGACGTAGCGCGTGGAAGGATCACGTTATTCCGGCCAGATCCTCCCCACCCCATCTGGCGCCCCAGTTGGCCAGAGGGGGCATGTGTAGCCCAGGACTGTGTGCATGTTTTTGTGAGGGTAGCTCCCGTTAGCTACCCAAGGGAACACGGGGAGAACATACAAACTCCACACACGTTTCAAACTCCCACGTTATAAGGTAATAATATATGTATATATGTTATAAAGTCATAGCTATCTGTTTCTTGTTATTTTCATACAAAAGTACGTTTTTTAATGTTTATAATTATTCACAAGTATGCAGTGTCATAACTACATCTCTGACGTTCATAACAAACCAAACTGTTTGAAAATCTGTTGAGAATTGAGCAAGTTAAGGTTGTTTAAGCAGTACATCCACCATTAAACACAATGTTATGAGTGAACGAGTCTCCTGTGGCAAGATGGCCGCCAGTGAACGACGTCGCTCTGCATTGGCAGCAGCGCGGACGAGTCATCTAGCCTTTATATATGTCTATGGTTGTGGCGCACGCGCTTAACTCCAGGTGAAACTACTTAGAGTTGAGTAAATTAACTCAAATCCGCTGTTCTGGAACCGAAAACTCAGAGTTTCCGATCTCAGAGTAGATCAACTAAGAGTTCAGGATCCCTGGTCTCCCCTGCTCTGGAGACCAGTGGACTGTCAGTCTGTCCAACATGGGTCTGATGTTTGTGTCAGTGGTTTCAGTCTGATTGTGTCCTTCATGTGCTCTTCTGTTCCAGCTTCTGGAGGACAACATTGTAATGTTTGTGAAGAACGAGCTGAAGAAGATCCAGAGGGCTCTGAGTCCCGATTACCCAGAATCCCTAGAGCATCTGTTGCAGGGTGAGGATGAAGAGCAGAGGAGGAGCAGCAGAGAGGCGTTTGTGAAGATCACAGTGAACTTCCTGAGGAGAATGAAGCAGGAGGAGCTGGCTGAGCGTCTGCATAGCAGTAAGAGGATTTCTATGAACATTTAAACTGCTGGATAAATGACCAAGAATGCCTCAGGAGATGAACAACATTCACAGATCAGCAAGAATATTCGCCCCCACATGGTACACAAGGTAACTGGAAGATTTGTGTCCAGGTTTTCCTCTTCCAGGAATCCTGCTGAATTCCAGATTGTCTTGATGGTTCTACAGATTATTTGATCAGATCATCAAATCCTAAACCTGGAAAATCCACTTCACAGACACCACAACAATAACAAGAACACAACAACCCACAAACCCACAACCCACCAGGGCTGTACTGCTAACATCCTGGCTGATCAGTGTCGGTTCACATCCTGATTCTTTAGGAGAATTAAGTTGAACTTTATGAAACACTAATTGTTTTTTTTTTCCACTTTTATTTAGGTACTTTTGCTAAAGTGTGTAAAAAGCAGCTGAAGTCTGAGCTGAAGAAGAAGTCCCAGTGTGTGTTTGAGGGGATCATTAAAGCAGGAAACCCAGCCCTTCTGGAGCAGATCTACACAGAGCTCTACATCACAGAGGGAGGGACCGGAGAGGTCAACCATGAACATGAAGTCAGACAGATTGAAGCAGCTTCCAGGAAACCAAACAGGGCAGAAACAACCATCAGACAGGAAGACATCTTTAAACCCCCACCTGGAAGAAAAGGACCAATCAGAACGTTGATGACGAAGGGAGTGGCCGGCATCGGGAAAACAGTCCTAACACAGAAGTTCAGTCTGGACTGGGCTGAAGGCAAAACCAACCAGGACATCCAGTTCCTGCTTCCATTCACCTTCAGACAGCTGAATGTGCTGAGAGAGGAGAAGTTCAGCTTGGTGGAACTTGTTCATCACTTCTTCTCTGAAACCAGAGGAATCTGCAGCTTTGAAGAGTTCCAGGTCGCGTTCATCTTTGACGGTCTGGATGAGAGTCGACTTCCTCTGGACTTCCACAACTCTACAGTCGTCAGTGACCCCAGAAGGTCCACCTCAGTGGACGTGCTGCTGACAAACCTCATCAGGGGGAACCTGCTTCCTTCTGCTCGTCTCTGGATCACCACACGACCCGCAGCAGCCAATCAGATCCCTCCTGAGTGTGTCTCCATGGTGACAGAAGTCAGAGGGTTCACCAACCCACAGAAGGAGGAATACTTCAGGAAGAGGTTCAGAGAAGAGGAGCAGACCAGCAGGATCATCTCCTACATCAAGACATCACGGAGCCTCCACATCATGTGCCACATTCCAGTCTTCTGCTGGATCACTGCTACGGTCCTGGAGAACGTCCTGGAGAAAGTCCTGGAAACTAGAGAAGGAGGGAAGCTGCCCAAGACCCTGACTGAGATGTACATCCACTTCCTGGTGGTCCAGGCCAAACTGAAGAAGGTCAAGTATGATGGAGGAGTTGGGACGGATCCACACTGGAGTCCAGAGAGCAGGAAGATGGTGGAGTCTCTGGGAAAACTGGCTTTTGAGCAGCTGCAGAAAGGAAACCTGATCTTCTATGAACCAGACCTGAGACAGTGTGGCATCGATGTCAAAGAGGCTTCTGTGTACTCAGGAGTGTTCACCCAGATCTTTAGAGAGGAGAGCAGCCTGTACCAGGACCAGGTCTTCTGCTTCATCCACCTGACTGTTCAGGAGTTTCTGGCTGCTCTTCATGTCCATCAGACCTTCATCAAGTCTGGAGTCAACCTTCTGGAGGAACAAAGGAACACAGAGACTGAGCTCTATCAGAGTGCAGTGGACAAGGCCTTACAGAGTCCCAACGGACACCTGGACTTGTTCCTCCGCTTCCTCCTGGGTCTTTCACTGGAGACCAATCAGACTCTCTTACGAGGTCTGCTTGAACCAAAACAAAGAAGTTCACAGAACAATCAGGAAACAGTTGAATACATCAAGAAGAAGATCAGTGAGGATCTGTCTGCAGAGAAAAGCATCAACCTGTTCCACTGTCTGAATGAACTGAACGCTGGTTCTCTGGTGGAGGAGGTCCAACAGTCCCTGAGGTCTGGACTTCTCTCCACAGATAAACTGTCTCCTGCTCAGTGGTCGGCTCTGGTCTTCATCCTACTGTCATCAGAAGATCTGGAGGTGTTTGACCTGAAGAAATACTCAGCTTCAGAAAACGTTCTACGGAGGCTGCTGCCGGTGGTCAAAGCCTCCAAGAAAGTTGTGTAAGGACGAACACGGACACATCTGTTTTAGTTACAATCACATGTTGTGTTCTTGGAGGAAACCAGTTAAATTCCATATTCAACTAAGTTCAGGTTCATGTGGGACCAGTTCTCATCAATGATTCATCTCAGGGAACTGTACATGCAGAGAAGAGAAATGCAGCGATCACTATGATCCATGCTCATTGATTATTATTTGAAATAATAAGCATTTATTGATATATCATTTATTTTTTTGTTAAATGACAATCAACTTTTAAATAACCCCATCATTTCTCTTTAATCTCCTCTGCAGGTTGAGTGGTTGTAACCTCTCACCGTACATCTGTGCACATCTATCCTCAGTTCTCAGCTCTCAGTCCTCCAGTCTGACAGAACTGGACCTGAGTCACAACCCCCTGCAGGATTCAGGACTGAAGAATCTGTGTCCTGGACTGGAGAGTCCACACTGTCACCTGGAGTCTCTCAGGTTAGAATCCACCAAGTGTTCAACTGGTGACCGTTAGGTTTGTTTGTTTGGTTGTTTTATTAGATCCCTCTTAGCTGCTGACCTTTCACAGTAGTTTCTCTGGGGTCTCGTCAGAATCATCAGCTTGAAGGTATTATCCATGATTTTAGAGAGCTAGCAAGATTTGAAAGTGGCACCTCCTCTAAGCCCCACCCCCTCCTCCCCCTCCCGTCAGCGCTCCGTCCAAAGCCACGCCCCCACAAACTTTGGGGAACGCGCATTTGCAGGAGTCCAGTTTTCCAGGACATTTTGGACAGCACATTTTCAACAAAACTACCCCATGTCTCATTCACCTGTAAGCGAGGCCGGTTTTAGGGAGGCAGGGGTGGGCTGTGCCCACCCAAACGTGCATCCTGCCCACCGGCGTCTCCATCCCGGCAAGAGTGGAGAGAAGAGAGAGTGGAGAGCGGCTGGCGGTGCGCTGCAGGCTCTAGAGCCAGAGCTACGGCGTAGGCTACGGCGTAGGCTACGGCGTACCCTATGGCGTACCCTACGGCGTACCCTACGGCGTACCCTACGGCGTACCCTACGGCGTAGCTGTGGCAACAGAGCCTGCACGGCACCGCAGCGCCAGCAGCACTGGCGCTCTCCGCTCTCGCCGGGATGGAGACGCCTCCATCCCCACGGACCCCCATACTGCTTCCGAGCCGGAGCTGCTGCAGCTCTTCAGTGCGGCTGCACGTATCCCTGTGGGCTGCTGCTGCTGGGCGGAGAGTCCTGCAGCAGCAGCCCGGACCGCTCTACTCCCCGCTCTTACACACAGCGGGGACCGAGCCGCTCTGGAAATAACTACATAATAACTACATACTGGGGGTCCGTGGCAGAGGGGAGGGAGGGGGGGGTTACACTGGGACACTGTGAGCCCAGGAGGACCCGTGGGAAGTGGACACGTCGGGCTGGAAGCGAGTGCACGCATGGGACAGGGGGGGGGGTGCGGCGTGGGCGGCATGAAGGCATCTGATTGGTTCTTTCCCCCCCTGCCAAGCCTCTGGTCCTGGACCAATCTGTTTCATTCAGACCAAATGAAACAGGGCTTAGGCTTAGGCTACCTTGTTTAGGAGGCTTAGATGAGGTGCCACTTTCAAATCTTGCTATCTCTCAAACATTGAATACCCTAACTTTAATTACAACATTATCATTAATTAAAATACATACAGTGCCTTGCGAAAGTATTTGGACCGCTTGAACTTTGTGACCTTTTGCCACATTTCAGGCTTCAAACATAAATATATAAAATTTTAATTTTTTGTGAAGAATCAACAACAAGTGGGACACAATCATGAAGGTGGAACGAAATGTATTGGATATTTCAAACTTTTTTAACAAATTAAAAACTGAAAAATTGGGTGTGCAAAATTATTCAGCCCCCTTAATTTAATACTGTAGTGCCACCTTTTGCTGCGATTACAGCTGCAAGTCGCTTAGGGTATGTCTCTATCAGTTTTGCACATGGAGAATTTTTGCCCATTCCTCCTTGCAAAACAGCTCAAGCTCAGTGAGGTTGGATGGAGAGCGTTTGTGAACAGCAGGTCTCAGTTCTTTCAACAAATTCTCGATTGGATTCAGGTCTGGACTTTGACTTGGCCATTCTCACACCTGGATATGTTTTTGTGAACCATTCCATTGTAGATTTGGCTTTATGTTTTGGATCATTGTCTTGTTGGAAGACAAATCTCCGTCCCAGTCTCAGGTCTTTTGCAGACTCCATCAGATTTTCTTCCAGAATGGTCCTGTATTTGGCTCCATCCATCTTCCCATCAATTTTAACCATCTTCCCTGTCCCTACTGAAGAAAAGCAGGCCCAAACCATGATGCTGCCACCACCATGTTTGACAGTGGGGATGGTGTGTTGAGGGTGATGAGCTGTGTTGCTTTTACGCCAAACATAACATCTTGCATTGTTGCCAAAAAGTTTGATTTTGGTCTCATCTGACGAGAGCACCTTCTTCCACATGTTTGGTGTGTCTCCCAGGTGGCTTGTGGCAAACTTTAAACGACACTTTATATGGATATCTTTAAGAAATGGCTTTCTTCTTGCCACTCTTCCATAATGGCCAGAAATGTGCAGTATACGACTGATTGTTGTCGTATGGACAGAGTCTCCCACCTCAGCTGTAGGTGACCTCTGACCTCTGCAGTTCATCCAGAGTGATCATGGGCCTCTTGGCTGCAGTCTTCTCCTTGTATGAGCTGAAAGTGTAGAGGGACCGCCAGGTCTTGGTAGATTTGCAGTGGTCTGATAATCCTTCCATTTCAATTTTATCGATTGCACAGTGCTCCTTGGGATGTTTAAAGCTTGGGAAATCTTTTTGTATCCAAATCCAGCTTTAAACTTCTCCACAACTGTATCTCGGACCTGCCTGGTGTGTTCCTTGTTCTTCATGATGCTCTCTGCGCTTTAAACTCTGAGACTATCACAGTGCAGGTGCATTTATATGGAGACGTGATTACACACAGGTGGATTCCATTTATCATCATTAGTCATTTAGGTCAACACTGGATCATTCAGAGATCCTCACTGAACTTCTGGACACAGTTTGCTGCACTGAAAGTAAAGGGGCTGAATAATTTTGCACGCCCACTTTTTCAGTTTTTTATTTGTTAAAAAAGTTTGAGATATCCAATAAATTTTGTTCCACTTCATGATTGTATCCCACTTGTTGTTGATTCTTCACAAAAAATTACAGTTTTTATATCTTTATGTTTGAAGCCTGAAATGTGGCAACAGGTCACAAAGTTCAAGGGGGACAAATACTTTCGCAAGAAGCCAGGAAGCAGGGCCAGCAGAGCCGGTCCTGGAAAGACGCCCACTCTCCCCCACCGGCCATTTAGTGGACGGGGGCCGGCCCGCCCCACCGCACCTCCATGGGTGCCCCCGGCGCCGCCGGAGTCCCCAGGCGGAGGGGGAAATGGTTCAGCATTCCTCCATTCATACTGACGACATAAGACATAGACACGGGAGAATGACTTCACCCCGCCGTCACGCCCGCCCGCGCACCCCCCGGCCAGGGGAGGCCCGCCACCTGGACCTGGCCCCACCCCCCCCGGGGCCACCCCGGCGGACACCCCAGAGGCCCCAGAGTCCCCACAGACGCAGGGGCATGCGGCCCCTGCCCAGCGACGGAGGACCAAGGCAGCAATGTCCCTCCCAGCGCAGACAGCCACCCCCTACCCAGGCAGAGTCGGGCCCTCCGAGTGGGACCCCCACACCCACAGCCCAGCCCCCCCCCCCCGGAATGGACCGGAGACGCCGAGGCCACGACCCCCCACCTGGGCCGTCCCCAACCACCCCATCAGCTGCCACGAGGTAACCCCCCCATAGATCCCCAAGGCCCCCTCCGGTCAGAGACAAGGCCCCACCGCTACGCAATAATCACAGAGCAATAATCTACATTTGACAAGAACGATGCATGTATCACCTGTTTAATCAAATCATTGGTCAACTTGTCTATTCCAGGACATTTGACTCTACAACATCCCCTAATACCTTCACTTCTGTTGCTTGCTCTATCAAACATCACCCATAGTTAAGCATAGCACAGAGTAATTTCTTAATAAATGTTTTTAACCTTTTGCTGTGTTTGGCGGCTCTTTTGGACAAAAGCGGTAGTGCTTTACCAGAAAGAACACTACATTTCCCATGAGCACCAGCGCGTACTGCCGGAAAGATCCTCTCCCCGTCGCGTGCATTTGTTTTGATAGCGAATGAAGAGAAATGAGGACGGACTTTCAAAACTACTTTTCTTTTTCACCAACAGAACAGACGGAATGCAAAAAAAAAGATGTTAAACTGCTGGAAAGGAACTGGAATTTACCGGGATACCTTAAACAAGGAAGCCAGGGAGCGGTATATGGAGAGAATAATGATTATTAACGGTTTGGGTTCATATGAAATCCCTATCAAAGAGTGGAGCTCCGATGAGGATTTACTGCCGCAGTTCTGCACAACCGACGTCTTAGGCTACCTTGTTTAGGAGTGTTTGGCAGCTGCTTTGGTAAATGTTTGACTCGCCATTTGTTTCAATAAATTAGTATAACATACAGTACATGTTTTGTATTACTCTTACTTTTCTTATCTTTTTTTTTACTGCTATATTATGCGGAAGAGGCTCCAAGGCGTGAGCAATATTTTTGTTTTCCTCGTGAGATTATTTTTTTCTTCTGCAGCTACAAATAGAGTGAATATTTTTTCCTCAAAAAAATAGTTTTATCTGAAGACTGGGATTGATCGCACCGCAGAGAGCTGGCCAGCAACTGCGTTTAGCTGGAGAAGTGGGGAATAAAACCCATATGAATGATCCGACCCCGGTCTGTGTGAGTGTTTGTGCAAGGTTGTGGAAGGTTATGTTTGGTCGTTACAGCCGCGATCCAACCGAGCCGACGACTCTTTGTTATCTCAGATACTCGGCCTCCGTGGTTCTGCCTCCAAGCAGGAAAGCGGTGAAATGTTAAACCATTAGCGATCTTTTCCCCACGTCTGTTATGTGTGGAGCTGCTGCAGCTACAACACAGCAACAGGTTACCAGCTCCTGCTGAGCTCTGCTCTCCGCCCATTTTCGTCTCGAATACGAATCGGGAAGGAGGGGGAAATGTCTGTCTTTAATTACTGCTTTTAAATTCTTACATTTTCAAGTCATTTTTTAAAATGTTTTTATGTTAAGCACTTTGAGTTGTCTTGTACATGAAATGTTAAACAAAAACTTTCCAAAATAACCCCATCATTTCTCTTTAATGTCCTCTGCAGGTTGAGTGGTTGTAACCTCTCAGGGAACATCTGTCCACTTCTGTCCTTAGTTCTCAGCTCTCAGTCCTCCAGTCTGACAGAACTGGACCTGAGCAACAACCCCCTGCAGGATTCAGGACTGATGAAGCTGTGTCCTGGACTGGAGAGTCCACACTGTCACCTGGAGTCTCTCAGGTCAGAATCCACCAAGTGTTCGGCGGTTGACCGTTACAACTGTGGTTGATATTGAAGGATTGTTGCTGTGTTTCTGCTGATCCTCTGACTTTTCCTTCAGCGCCATCATCAGGTGAACACGAGGACAGAGTCAGCTTTAGTCTCAGAGCAGTTCTCTCAGAGTCTCTGTATGTGTGTTGTGTTGTGTGTCTGCAGGCTCTCAGACTGTCTGATCTCAGAGAAAGGCTGTGTTTCTCTGGTCTCAGCTCTGAGCTCCAACCCCTCCCACCTGAAAGAGCTGGACCTGAGCTGCAACCATCCAGGAGAGTCAGCAGTGAAGCTTTTGTCTGCTGGACTGAAGGATCCCCGCTGGAGACTGGACACTCTCAGGTAGGAAGACAGAAGGACATCAGTGTGCTGGACTCTCCATCGTGTTGTTTTGTGGCTCATCATCTTTTATTAATTGCACAGAGTAAAATACAGATACCTGCACCCGACATGTGAATGCTAGTCCTGTTAGAAGAAGGTATACATTACAAAAGAGATGTGACCCTTTCATCTGCATTTACATGTTTTATATCCCCCTCTTCTCATCCTGTTCCTTCCAGCTGTTGGCCTTTTGTTACAAACCATTTCACTAGCAAGGACCACGCCATCAACAAGATACGTTTCATTGATTTATTGATGATGATGATGATGATGACAATGACGATGGCGATGACAATGGCGATGATGTTGGCAATGACGATGACAATGATGATGACGATGATGATCCATGGTTCGGTCGATGCGTTGTGCGATGAGGATGATGATGACAATGACGATGACGATGATGATCTATGGTTCGGTCGAGGCGTTGTGGGGAAGCTGGTAGGGAATCCGCTGCAGCGCCTGGGCAACGACGGACCCCCTAGGAATCTATGAGGTAGAGAAAGAGAGAGAAGAAGGAGAAGAGAAAGGGGTGGGGAGGAGGGGTGCAGAGAACGAGAGCGAAGAGGAACTGAGGGTTAGGTTAGTATTTGAAGGTATGCCGGAAGAGGCGTGGTGCCGGAAGAGGCGTGGTTGAGGCGTGGTCCTGCTCCTGAAACTCGCTGGTTAAGCTTCAATTCACTAGCAAGGACCACGCCATCAACGAGATACGTTTAATTGATTTATTGATGAAGATGATGGCGATGGCGATGGCGATGATGGTGGTGATGACGATGACAATGACGATGACGATGATTATCCATGGTTCGGTCGATGCGTTGTGCGATGACGATTACAATGACGATGATGATCTATGGTTCGGTCGAGGCGTTGCGGGGAAGCTGGTAGGGAATCCACCGCAGCGCCCGGGCAACGACGGACCCCCAAAACCGTGGATTATTTAAGGAGATGAGACTGAGCGGATCTGAGGTCGCTAAGATCTGAGCAAATGTAGCGATGATAAGTTTGGGAGGACCAACGGCCCATGAGCTGTATGAGGTACTCTGGGATACCGTTGCGGGAGGCTTAAGTGGCGGAGTGACCGGAGTAGTGCGTGGGAGAGATGCCAGATAAGGAGAGTATATGACGGAAGTGATGGTGAAACCAGAATCTGGTGACGACTTGTCCCGACTCGGACACGAAAAGAGGATCTGTCAAAGATGTGCTCTGTGTTTTCCGGAATGACGAGTAGTTGGCCAGGGTCTCGAAAGTATTCAGTGGTGATTGGTCTTTGAAGTAGAAGACTGGTGTTGGTGAACCTGATTGATTGGTTCTGGAATGAGAAACGAGAAAGAGAGTCAGCGATGGTGTTGGAGTGACCAGGGACATGTGCTGCACGGAGGATATATTGATGTATGACTGAGTGCCAGACTAGGCGGCGGATGAACGGCATGATGGATGTGGAGTTGGAGCGTCCTTTGATTATGTCGACTACTGCGGGGTTGTCTGAGTGGACCATTCGTGGCCCCAGAGAATGGCGGCCACTGATTTATTGATATCAAGATGATGACGATGACGATGACGATGGCGATGACGATGGCGATGACGATGGCGATGATGATGGCGATGACAATGACAAAGACGAGGACGATGATGATCTATGGTTCGGTCGATGCGTTGTGCGATGACGATGACAATGACGATGACGATGACAATGATGATCTATGGTTCGGTCGATGCGTTGTAGGGATATGTTGATGTATGACTGAGTGCCAGACTAGGCGGCGCATGAACGGCATGATGGATGTGGGGTTGGAGCGTCCTTTATTGATTATGTCGACTACTGCGAGGTTGTCTGAGTAGATGAGAATGGACTTGCGGGACCATTCGTGGCCCCAGAGAATGGCGGCTACGATTTATTGATATGAAGATGATGACGATGACGATGGCGATGACGATGATGATCTATGGTTCGGCCGATGCGTTGTGCGATGACGATGACAATGACGATGACGATGATGATCTATGGTTCGGTCGAGGCGTTGTGGCCACAGATGATGGGATAGATCTCATAGAGAGCGGAAGAAGCCATGTGGTATTCGTTTGCAAGCTCTGAGGGCCATCCTGCTACGAACCATCTGCCCTAAAACCGATTGAAGGAGCGGCATCGGTGTATAGATTGATGTCGTGGGGGTGAGCCGGTTGGTCATCATAAAAGAAAGTGATCCCATTCCAGGTGGCAAGGAGGTTAAGCCACAAACGAAGCTCGGCACGGCTCGAGCCGTCTAGGGAGATGGGAGACATGAGAGACGGGACAGCAGAAGCGACAGACAGCAAGCAGGAGATGAAGGCCCGCCCTCGAGGAACAATGCGCATGGCAAAATTGAGGTGGCCCGGGAGGGAGAGGAGCCGGCATTCGGTGCAGCCTGGGGCCAAGAGGAAATTGGAAATGAGAAGACTGACTCGGTTGAGCTTTTCGGTCGGAAGAGAAGCCTGAAACAGATCTGTATTGAGAGTGATTCCGAGGAATTCGAGGGAAGTGGGGGGGCGCTCCGCTTTCCCAGCGGACGACGGAACCCCGAGTTCGGAGAAAACGGAAGTCAGAGTGACCGGCCAGAAGCGGGTGGCGACGAGGGAGGGGCAACGACGAGGAAATCGTCCAAGAGATGGACGAGGAAGGGGATGCCGTGGCTGTTGGAGAGGATCCAGCAGAGGGCCTCTGATAAGGTGTCGAAAAGTTCGGGGCTGCTCTTGCAGCCGAAGGTGAGCCTGACTGCAAAGTAGTATGCACCTCGCCAGTGGACGCCGAAGTATTGCCAGAAGTCTGGGTGAATGGGGAGAACCTTGGAAGCGCTGGTGATATCCGCTTTTGAGAGCCACGACCCTTTCCCAGCGAGTGTAATGAGGGCGATGGCGTGATTGATGGTGGCGTAGTGAAGGGAGAAGTCTTCGCTTGGAATCAGGCTAGTGATGCTTGGAATGGAACTGCCATGAGACGTTGAGAGATCGATGATGATACGTTTCTTTCCTGAGTATTTCCTGGTTGCAATGCCGAGAGGGCTGATTCGAAAGTTCGGAAAGGGGGGATGAGTGAACGGGCCGATCATGGAGCCTTCTTTAGCTTCCTTGGCGAGCAAGTGATCGACTGACTCCGGCTCGTTTATGGCGGACAGTAGATTTTTGCATCCAAAAGATGAGGACGGAAGTGAGACAATGCCGGGTTGGAAACCTTCACTGAACCCTTTGACGAGGAACTCAATGAAGCACGGACCGGGGCGACCGCGGCACCTCCAAAGCGGGAATGCCAATAGGTGCAGAGAGATGCTCACCCAGCCTCCGCGAAGCTGGGCCGCGCGGGCGGGCAGGGTGGGCGTGCCCACCGCCGCAGCAGGAGCAGACGCGGAGGAAGCGGCACTGGAACACGCTGCAGCCAGCATCATTGAAGTCACCACAAACAGAGGTAACCTGCTGGGACTGACGGAGCTGGGAAGCAGAGGATCCAGGCAATCCGGCGCCAAGAGCCCCCTGAAAGAGCATAGCGGGGGGTGCTAGCATCCCGGTGCTAGTAACCCCGACCGAAGTTAGCTGTTGTGGGTGCTGGGGGTGGGCTGAGGGGGGTGCTAGCATCCCGGTGCTAGTAACCCCGGTCGAAGTTAGCTGTTGTAGGTTCTGGAGGTGGGCTGAGGGGGGTGTTAGCATCCCGGTGCTAGTAACCCCGGCTGAAGTTAGCTGTTGTAGGTGCTGGGGGTGGGCTGAGGGGGGTGCTAGCATCCCGGTGCTAGTAACCCCGGCCGAAGTTAGCTGTTGTAGGTTCTGGAGGTGGGCTGAGGGCGGTGCTAGCATCCCGGTGATAGTAACCCCCGCTGAAGTTAGCAGTTGTAGGTGCTGGAGGTGGGCTGAGGGGGGCGCTGGCATCCTGGTGCCATAAACCCCGGCCAGATCTAGCTGCTGTAGTTGCTGGTGGTGGGCAGCGGGGGGCGCTGGCATCCCGGTGCCAGGGACCCTGGCTGGAGCTGGCCGCTGTAGGTGCTGGGGGAGGGCAGCGGGGGGCGCTGGCATCCCGGTGCCAGGGACCTTGAGGAAGGAGGAAGGAGACTGCTGGTGTGGGTGGAAATCCAGATAGGAGGTTGAAGGTCCAGGAATGATGAAGCTGTGTGCTCTTACTGAAGTAGGTAATTGACCTAAAACCATGGTGTTACTTGTTCTGATGGCTGTTTTTTGACCTTGCTTCTGTTTATGAGTTTTTTGCTGTTGAACCAGAGGGTTTGGTTGGACTGGCCCTTTAATGGGGGCG
Organism: Cololabis saira; assembly: GCF_033807715.1. Lineage (NCBI taxonomy): Eukaryota > Metazoa > Chordata > Actinopteri > Beloniformes > Belonidae > Cololabis > Cololabis saira. The sequence goes on along the minus strand of NC_084606.1, from coordinate 8,450,911 downwards.
TTGACGTCACGGCGCGCCGTCAAAGTTTGCGTGATGACGTCATCCGGAAGAGAACTGGCGTCGGCGGAGCTGTGGCCATGGCAGGCTGACATGGGATGATTGAAAAGTTTTGCTTTATTGTCAGTGCGGTGAAAAGGGATTCTTTTATCACGTAGTGTTTTCTGGAGGGTGGGGACAGTCCAGTCCGAAATATTTGCAGAAGGCCAGCCGGCGAGGTTTCTCGCTGGACCGTGGTGACGCTGGGACTGCCGGCGGGTTGTGCAGCCTGTGTTGTCGGGTCGATAGCGAGGGGCTTGGGTTAGCCTCGTAGGAGAAGGAGTCGGGGACCTGCGACGACGGCGATTGGCTGCTCCGGATTGTCCGTGTCCTCTTCTCGTCGATGACGGAGGTGGGCTAGGAGATGGGGAGGACATCACGGGTGAGCTGCAGTAATCCTGGATGTTCAGGAGAGATTAACCGGGCGGGATGTGGACCACTGAGGAGACGGAGCTTGACCGGCTTGCCGGCTTCCTGGGCGGCTGTCGGGCCCGGGAGAGCGGTGTTTCAGGCACGGCGACGGCTGAAAAGTTTTCCTCCTCCGAATCTTGATCCGCTGGTGTTTGCTGGTGATCCCCTGCAAACAGATCGTCGTCCGATGGCGATAGCAACACGAGATCCATGCCTGAATGGGTGAGTAACTATCTTGGAGATACGAGAGTGTGTAGTAGCGTTGACGTGCTTGCGGCTCCGGTGCAGAGAACGAGAGCGAGCGTGCAGAGAACGAGAGCGAAGAGGAACTGAGGGTTAGGTTAGTATTTGAAGGTATGCCGGAAGAGGCGTGGTGCTGGAAGAGGCGTGGTTGAGGCGTGGTCCTGCTCCTGAAACTCGCTGGTTAAGCTTCAAATAATGTCAGATTTTTTCCCATGACACTTTGAGCAGAGATCTTTCAGCAGATGGAGCTGCTGCAGCTCATCTGGTTTTCATTTTCACATAGTACCAGGACTAATATGAAGGGTGGTGGTGTTGCTACTATATATTCAGACTTTCTATCATGTAAAACCATTCATGTGGGCTCATACTCTACTTTCGAGTACTGAGCTCTGGCTATTCGACCTGCTTATCCATGTCCAAGGCTGAGAAAAGGTTTTATAGCTGAATTTAGCGAATTGTTATCCCAAATTACTGTTGAATATGACTACATACTTATTTCTGGTGATTTTAACATTCATATTGATTGTACCAATGATCACTTTGCCAACCATTTTATTGAACTGTTATCCTCTTTTGAACTCATACAACATACTACTGGGGCTACTCATAATCAGGGGCACACTCTTGATTGAGTGTACTCTTGATGTTGGGACCTCTGATCACTTTTGTATCTTCTTTAATGTTGCCTGGACAACTAAAATGATACCTGGGTCAAAACTAGTCAAAAGACGCACCATTGCTGCTGACACAGCTGGTAGCTTTATTGCTAAATATACCAACACTGCAAGACTATTTGGGCCATACTCTTACTCTAACCTGGACTTTACTCCATCTCCATTGTCTTCATGTGACAACTTGATCAATGACTTTAGTTGTTTAGTGACGCAAATTATGGATGATATAGTGCCTATTAAAACCAAATTAATTTCTGGCAAGACAAAAACACCATGGAGGAATGTGAAAACAGTGAGGGCCCTTAAAAGGAACTGCCGCAAATCCGAGCGCAAGTGGCGCAAGACCAAACTGCAGGCTGACTATAAGATCTATAAAAATATGCTCAGCACTTATAACAAAGAAATAAAACAATCTAGACAGCAGTACTTCTCTCAAATCATCACTGACAATTCACATAACGCTAAGTTTCTCTTTAGCACAATTGACAAACTTATTAATCCTCCGAGACCAATACCCACTGAGTTCCACTCCTCTGATAAATGTAATGAATTTGCATCATACTTCAAATCTAAAATCCTGAACATTAGGAATAATATTGCTGGTGGACGTGACCCCTCTCCCTCTGCTCAGCACCACAGTGCCAGCACTCTTTCCAACTTCACCCTTACTCAGTGCAGTGACATACAGGAAGTAGTACAACAGCTGAGCTCTGTGACCTGCTCGCTTGCCCGCTAAACTGTTCAAAGATGTTTTTAACTGTATTGGTGATGATGTACTCAAAATTGTAAATACCTCCCTACAGTCTGGAATCTTTCCCTCAGGTCTCAAACATGCTATTATAACACCATTGATAAAAAAGAGTAACCTTGATCCTTTCACTGTTGAGAACTAAAGCTCCATTTCAAACCTTCCATTCCTGAGGAAAATTCTGGAGAAGGTTGTCTACCAGCAATTACACAGGTATCTGTCATATAATAGCCTGTTTGATGCCTACCAGTCTGGTTTTAGAAAAAAATCACAGTACAGAAACTGCCCTCGTCAGAGTTATCAATGATCTGAAAATTAACACAGACAACCACAAAGTCTCTATTCTGTTACTGCTCGACCTTAGTGCAGCTTTTGATACTGTAGACCATGTCATTCTACTTCAGTGCCTTGCACAGTGTTTGGGCCTCAGAGGTTCAGTTCTTAACTGGTTTTCTTCATATTTAAGTGGTAGATCTTTCTCTGTTTCCGTCGGCAGCTATGAATCTGATAATGTCAGCATTGAATATGGAGTCCCACAAGGGTCAATTCTAGGTCCCCTACTTTTCAATTTGTATATGTTACCACTTGGGTCCATCATTCGGCATCATAATATTCAATATTATTCCTATGCTGATGACACACAATTATATGTATCTGTTACTGCCAATCATTTGAACCCAGTCAATGACCTCATTCAATGCATTACAGATATCAAGTATTAAATGGCACCCAACTTTTTACAGCTAAATGAAGAAAAAACAGAGACTATTTTAATTGGTCCAAGTGCTCTGAGGCAACATATTCTCCCTCTATTAACTCCTCTGTCAGTAAAACAATGTGAGCTTGTCAAAAACTTGGGTGTTATTTTAGATGCTGATCTTAACTTCCAGAAACACATAGCAAATGTCTCCAGGACTGCCTTCTATCACCTCAGAAATATATCTAAAGTAAGATGCTTTCTGTCACAATCAGACTCTGAAAAACTGGTTCATGCCTTTATCTCCAGTAAATTAGATTATTGCAATGCACTTTTTGCAGGACTAACAAAGCAAGTGTTACATAAACTCCAGCTTATTCAAAATGCTGCAGCCAGAATTCTAACAAAGACCAGGGGCCTCATTTATCAACCGTTCGTAGAAAAGGTTCTAAATTCTGTCGTAGGAATGAAATTTAGAATGTGTGTAAGTACAAAAAAATCCGGATTTAATCAAACGTGCGGACACTGGTCGTACGCACATCAGTGATGATAAATCCCACCTGTGCTTACCTGCTGTGCTCGCACCGGGTGAGGGTCATTTGCATACAGAAACTCCTCCAATTAACCATATATGGCAGCAACACTCCCTTCAAAAATGTGTGAATTGAGTCCCTCCCCCTCACCGAAATCATGGCAAAGAGGGCGAAGAAAAGGAATTACACCGACGCTGAGATCGAGGTTCTGGTGGGAGAAGTGGAGAGCAACCAGAGATTACTTTTCGGAAACTTGAATGCAGCTGTGACCAATAAAAAGAAGAGTGCTGCGTGGGAGAAGGTCACAGATGCCGTTAATTCTGTTGGGTCAGAGTCAAGATCACCCTCAGAGATAAAAAAAAAAGTGGTTTGACATCAAACTAGGTGCCAAAAAACGCGTTGCAGCCCATAAACAGGAGACATCTGCAACCGGAGGAGGACAGGCAACAACGCAGCTGTCAGCGATGGATACCCGTGTTGCCAGCATCATCGGGGACACAGCACTGTGTGGTATAATTCCCGGAGGAGACACAAACACACTCCCACCAGCTGTACCATCAACAAGTCACACTGCAGGTAAAATAAAAAGCTGAGCTGAGGTGTTTCACAAACATTTATTTAGACAGTTTAATGTGTGAATTTGAATCAAAATAAATGTGACAACAATGTGATGCTTCTTTAATAACTCAGACACTCAAGCCAGTCCAGCCTGCGCTAAGGAGCCGGAGACGGTGGAGGAGCCGGAGGCGGAGGAGGAGCTGGAGGAACAGGAGCAGCCAGGGTCATCCAGAACCCATTCGTTGTGCCCAGAGCCGCCTTAACCTAATGATAGGCCCTGGGGCTAAGAGGTTTTGTAGGCCCCCCAGCCCCTCGACTTACATAGTCTTAACGTCTTAACGTATCACTTGAGTATAAACACAAAATACACTTTTTATAACAACCACACACAGCAAACCAAGGTGTGTGAAAATGTACATATAATATAATTAACACACAGTAAAGCTGTATTTTTGGGATCACTTCCACTTTTTATCAGAACTGTAAAATACAGACTGCTGCTGAACTGACAGCTGGACTGGACACAGAAATAATGTTGAACTAAACCTGCATAGTAAGGTCTGTGATGCAAATAAAGTTCCATGTTCAGGTTTAACCATAGACTGTAAAGAAACATATATAACAACATATATATTAACATATAACCCCCCCCTCTGGCCTCGGCGGGCCTTGTGAACCAATCACATGCACCTGCACAGACACACATGCACACTCCATTCAGCACCATGGATAGCAACATGGCTTAATGCCAGCCAGGTATAAAAGATGAAACAGTTTGGAAGATTTTGAGTATAATGACAAACATATAAGCAAATACGGTATGCATTTCACTGCACAACCACAACAATTCAAAACCTGCACCAGCTAGCAATTAATACAGCATTTTCCTACCTTTTTAGAAGTGCTTCCGCCTGGTTGAAGAAAAGGCATTGATAATGTCCTTAAAATACAAATCACGCAGGATGTCATGCTCAATCAGTGTGAGGTGACTCGAGTCTATTTTTCACCAAGCCCAGTTTGGAGAAGTTACTGAGTTTGCGTTTGAAATGAGAAAAATCTTCTCTGCTGCTTATATTGGCGTTCCAATGCTGATATGTCCGCATCTTTATTTTGACGGGACTCCGGTCCCATTTTCAGCCCAGGTAAGCCCTGCATTAAGGCGGCCTTGGGTGCGCCCTGGGAGGGTGAGGATGCTGTCGGAGGCAGTGATTCAGAACCAGGAGGACACCACCAGATCCGTCAACGAAATAAGGGATCAACTGACCACCATATCGAGCACCCTACTTCAGATGAACGAATCTCTGAAACAGATTGCTGCATGCGCAGCGCAGATGTTGAAAAAATAAACTAAAAAATGTTGAATGATGTTGACATTATTTTCCCACGCACACCTTCGATCCGAAATCGCTCACTTTTCAAAGATCGGCTAACAGGCAGACCTATGGAGCCAAATCAAGGCAAAAAGGTTTGTAATTGAAAAACTGAGATTTGAACCTGAAAATTCAAGTTTTGATCATGTACCTTTCTTTGTGATCTGAAACTGAAAAAAGGATCTGATACTGAAAAAAAGAAACAGTAGAAAAATAAGTTCATGATCAAAACTTGAATTTTCAGGTTCAAATCTCAGTTTTTCAATCACAAAACTTTTGGCCTTGATCTGGCTCCATACAGACTTACTTAATATCCCTGTATGATCCTCTCTCTCGTTTGAATGCCAGCAGCATTAGGGGGTGGGAAAGGCTCTGCGTCAGGCATGGGCTCGTCTGCTCTGGGGGGTTCCTGCAGAGGGACACCTTGTCTCATGGCTAAGTTGTGAAGCACAGAGCAAGCCAAGATGATGTTGCAGACTTTTTCAGGCCTATGTGTCCCCCCCCCGCTGGACAGGCACAGCCATCGGCCTTTTAGAAGACCTATTGTGCGTTCAACAACGGTTCTTGAGCGTGCATGGGCCCGGTTGTAGTGCTGCTCCTGCGGGGTCCTCGGGTTGGGTATGGGGGTCATCAGCCATGGCTTTAGTGGATATCCCCGATCACCTATAGAGATGTTATAATAATAATAAATATATAATATTTATATTATATATGTATATATATATAAATATATATTTATTTATATTATAATAAATAAATACGACGCCCAGAAAATTATTTCGAAATGTTGCAACACTCACCAATAAGCCAGCCATCCTCAACAGCTCCTGCTTGGAGGTCCACACCAACAGAGCTGTGATTCAGAATGAACGAGTCGTGCGTTCCTCCAGGCCACCGGGCAAAAAACGTTTGTCAGAGACGTATTTGCATCGCAGATTATTTGTGTATTTATTGAATGAAAGCCTTTGCTGTTGACGTAACTGAATTAATTGCGTGATGGTGCTTTTATGGCGATGTGGGTGCAATCTATGGCTCCAATTATGTTTGGGAATCCGGCGATGGCATGAAATCCTCGTTTGATCTCGACTTGTTGCTAATGTGCGAATGGGAACTGGATGTAAGCTGGGGCGAGAGAAATGATTGCATCCAACACTGCCGGCATGATTCTGCTAATTGTCGGCTGCGAAATGTCGCATATGTCTCCAATCTCTCTCTGAAATGTCCCGGTGGCCAAGAATCCCCGGGTGGACAGGAGCTGGATGTGCACTGGAATGGCTTTGCTGCGTTTTGTCTCTCGCTCCAACATTGGTTGCAATTCGCTGCATAGATCCATCAGAATATGTTTTGGGAAGCGATACCTGCTGAGAAGCCACTCCGTTCTCTCGCTGTACAGGTCAGCGCGCTCTTTGAATACGTGCTCTCTGCGGAACGCACGGTTCTCCAAATCCTCCATATCCTCAAAATCCTCCAAATTCTCCAAATCCTCCAAATCATCCAACAGTACGAGATATGCCATGTTACTTGTATCTTCTTTTCCGATCGTCCTGCCACAGCTGTCTTTTATAGCAGTCACACCAGTTATTCACACTGTCTGCTGATTTACTAATTGAGTATTTTTATTAATTAGAGGAAACTGGGAACATGTGTGAAGTTTGAGATCGCTGAACACTGACTCTTTTAATGGGTTCTATTTGTAGTTTCACTGTTCTACCACTAGGTTTTGTGTGTACGCATGGTCGGAGCTGTGCTTACATTTACACGTGTTTCTGCGCACAGGTACAGGTTGATAAATTCCATACTTTGCGTGGGAATGCTCGTACGCACGCTTTACGCACAGATCTGTGCGTACGAACGATTGATAAATGAGGCCCCAGGAGGTTTGAACACATCACTCCTGTTTTGTCCTCTCTGCACTGGCTCCCTGTTAAACAAAGAGTAGATTTTAAAGTACTTCTTATTATCTTTAAATCTATGAACGGCTTAGCTCCCTCCTACATAGTTGACATGCTGACTGAATACATACCGGACAGATCCCTTAGATCATCAAATAAGAGTCTTCTAATCATTCCTAGAATCCACACTAGATCTGCTCATGGGGCTTTCAGTCACTACTACACTCTCTGGAATTCCTTGCCACAGGAACTTAGGTCTGCTCCAACAATGCCCACTTTCAAAAGCAGACTAAAAGCTTTCCCTTTTGCACAGGCGTTTGCCTAAACTCATGGTTGGCAGGGTGATCGCACTTTTGTTAAAATGGAATTATGGTTGTTATTATTGTTTTTTTCTCTTGTCATATTCGTTATCTATTTCTGTTATTGTAAACTTGTAATTTTGTTTATTTGTTTGTTTATGTCCATGCTTGTAATGTGAAATGTGCTGTATAAATAAAATTGACTTGACTTGACTTGACTTGGTGCTGCAGCAGAGCTGATGCAGTTCAAAACTGAGCCATACTTGACCCAGTAAACATCCCAGAACCACAGCAGTGTGGTTTTCAGTCCCATCACAGCACAATAACAGCTGCACCTTCACTCATCCATGACATGGTCTCCTCCTGCTGCTGATTTAGCAGAAATCAGATGAAAACAATGTGTTCAAACTGTGCTGGAAGGTGACGACCACAGGACAGACTTCAGAGATGCTGCATTCAAGTGCATCTGTCCAAGTGTTGGACTGTTCCTTCATCCGTGTGTGAGAGCCATGTAATGTCCATGTTTGCTGAAAGAGACTGAGCTGGTCTGACCCCCCTCCTCCTTTCAGGGTGGAGCCTGCTGGACAACGATGGTTGAAACCAGATCCGAGGAATTGTAAGTGTGTTTTTATTTCATTCACACGTTCAACCATCTTCACACTGACACATCACTCATTCATGAGTCCATCAATGATCAATGACGGATCAATAATAACTGCAACTGGGTTGTTTGTTCTCTTCATCAGATTCCTGTCAACTCACCATCGACACAAACACAGTAAACAAACTCATCAAACTGTCTGACAACAACAGGAAGATGATGTTTGTGAAGGAGCTTCAGTCATATCCTGATCATCCAGACAGGTTTGATCGCCTTCCTCAGCTGCTGTGTAGAGAAGTTCTGACGGGTCGCTGTTACTGGGAGGTCCAGTGGAACGGACAGGTTTCTGTATCAGTGAGTTACAGAAGAATCAGCCGGAGAGGAGACTCTCAGGACTGTTGGTTGGGATGGAACGATCATTCCTGGAGTCTGAACTGTTCTGATGATGATGGTTGGTACTGTGTCTGTCACAATAACAGAGTAACATCTTCCTCTCCCTCAGTCTCTGACAGAGTAGCAGTGTATGTGGACGTTCCTGCTGGAACTCTGTCCTTCTACAGAGTCTCCTCTGACAGACTGATCCTCCTCCACACCTTCAACACCACATTCACTGAACCTCTCTATCCTGGGTTCGGGTTCTGGCCCGTGTCTGGTTCTTCAGTGTCTCTGTGTTGAGTTCAGTCTCAAGAGTCTCCTCCTGTCAGAGAAACTGTCTCTGTTGGACAGATAGTTGAGTCTGTACATGTCTGTCTCTGTTTCCATCAGAACAACTGAATCACATGTTGGTGAAACTGTTCTGAATGATTCCTTGGAAACTTCTTCCTCTTCCAGTCCTGTAAAGGTGAAAGCTGCCGTTATTCCAGGATCCACATGTTGTTCTTCTGTCTGTCTCCAGTCAGAGCTTCACAGTGAACAGCAGCATGTTGTTTCTCTGCAGCTCAGATCAGCTGAGATCATTCACTTCATGTCAGATGCAGGTAGTTTGCTGCACATGTGACCAACTGTGATGTCAGAGAGGAATCACTGAGCTGCAATCAGCCCAGATGAAGTTACAACCTGCTGACAGATCTGAGCACAAGGTTGCTGTGCAGCCAGGATTCATCCTGGTCTTTATTCTCACCCACTTCCTGTTCCAACCAGGACATCACTACTGGACTATCAGGTCTCTGTCATGGTAAAGTGTTTGTTTATGTGTGAGCTCTCACCAAGATGATTAAGATGATCCATCCATCTTCTAGAACTGCTTCTTCATGTTCAGGGTCCCGGGGGTCGGCCTTGTTGTTTTACACTGATTTTACAAAAAGAAGGGCTACTTTTTGAATAAAGTTCCCCTTTGATGACAATATTTGATATTCACTGATTAAAAGCGCTGCCTCAACATTTCCTCAAAATAATTATCAAATTGATTTATAGGAAACATATTTCAACACAAATTTTTTTTAATTCTTAATCCATTTAGTTTGTTCCAATTTCAAATGATCACTTATGTTTGACTTATGTTTGACACTTACATTTTAGTAGCAAATTATGAACATCTTCAAATCACGTCCCATTAATGCAAAATTAACCCCCATAACACTTCATGAAGTCCCACATTTGTACTTAGAATAAAATATGTAGCACTGTTCTGAAGGTCTGCATGACAGATGGTTGATTTAAGAACATCCAGCCACCAGGGGGGGCTGCTGCACTCGACCCCACTGAGTGCTGCTTATCGTGGCAGAACAAGTGAGACAATGACGAGAAGCTGGACGATGTGGATGAAGCTGTTATAATACTTTGTCATGAATCTGATCTTTGTGGTTCAATGTGCGTCCAGAGAAACATAAGTTATATTGTTGTTTATTGGAAACACTTCTTTGTTGTTATATTTTATAAGTCTGCTGGTGAGTATTTCCAGCAGTGTTATTTACTTCGCTAATCGTTCAAAAGTCATTAGTTATGTTATCTGAATGTCACTGACTGTTTTCTTTGTTTCCAGTTAAATGTGATAGTATCCTATCATGCATAGTATCTCATGTATATGATTTCATGCTAATAACATTATTATTTGGATTGTGTGCTATGGTTAAAGGAGCTTGAGGCAAGAATAAGAAATGAGACTCATTAGCGACACGACGACCGTCGGGGTTCCTGCAGCCAACAGCAAAGCCGGCACGGGAGCGCGTGTGTAATCTCATGTGATTTTCAAATCAAGCTCTAAATATGACTTACAATGTTATCTTACCTGGTCAGTGGGAAATGAGCCATGTCAGCATCTGTTTTCAGTCCCAATTCAAGTAGAAGCTGCCTCCATGACTCAAACGCGTATCCAATGTTTACTCGTGTGCCTCGTGTGAACACGCATGCAGCGTCATGTGACGTCACATCCGCAGGACAGCGCGGGAAACTCGGCCCCAGCACTGCAGCACATTTTGCAGCACACAGCCTGTTCAAGGCAACGGAGAGATACACTAGAGGGCTCATTCTTTTTGGTTTGGAACGCTTCATCTGACATTATTACTAGAAAACTTAAAACGTATACGCATTTTTTTCATAAATCCTGCCTCATGCTCCTTTAAACATGTGTTTATTGCTGTTTATCGATTTCTATTATTCTTTGGTTTATTCCAGAACCACATACACACACCACATCTGTAAGTGCACTCTCTAGACTGGATTAAAGCTCTGTAAAGGAAATTGACAGATTCCTGCATCTTCATTTAAGTCTTGAAACACGCGCTTCACGATTAAAATACAGAGAAAGCCAGTGTACAACTGTTAATCATTAAGCCTCCAAAACATTTGGTCCTTGGAGCCGAATAAGGTCATTACGAAGTGATAATGTCTTATGTTCCCCAAGTGAAGATGTACGTCCATACAGACGAATGCTACAACCAAGACTGATGGAAGATTATGAAGGGTAGACCCTCCCACAGGCTGTCAGTCACCCTGCAGGAACCCCGCTGTGATAGAGGAGACTGAATGGAGGTATAGAGAGGGATTTACTGAGATGACACCCCTCACCCGACGTTGTGTCCACAATCACCAGGCCGCCCAGTGTAGGTCGAGAGTCCTATAAGACATGCAGAGGGAAACACCTCGAGGCCTTGCATGAGGTGAATCTCCAGCCTGGCAGGAATGAGCTCCAGCAGATGCTGTTGCTGAGTTTCACAACTTTTGCATATATTGCTTGCTGGTGGATGATGCAGTGGTAATGAAGTATCGTGAATGCCTAAGTTACAACACACATCACTTAAAACACACACACACACACATACTGTTTTTCATCTTCTGTGCTCAAACAAACTCTTTAAAAACTCATCTTAACATCTGTTCATTAAAGATAAAACCAGAGAACGTGAATGTGTTTATACACAGACTTTTATTTATAAGCTGCAAAAGAAAAATTAAAAAGTTCAACGGATTAAATCTGCTGTAACAGAACAGTTTATGTAAACATGTATATTATGTGTTGGATGTTAGATCGAGCTTTATAGTCTGAAACTCGGATAGAAATGGAGGCGGATTCTCTGTTGAACTGCTTTCATGTTGTTGTCTTTCCAGTAAAAAAGACTGATTAGATTAAAAGTGTGTTATAAAAAACGAGTCAGTTGCAGGAAGTTGTTTATGTCGGGACATCTTCTAACATTCTGTATAGATCTTGTTAGAGTTTGTGGATTTTTGAATTGTCACTTTTTAGCACATTTATAACCATTTTTCTTCACTTAGAAATATATTAAATGATTAGATCAAAAGCTGAATGTTACACGTAAAAGTTAAATCTAAATGTTTCCAGTGAAACTAAGTATTTAGTTAATATGCAAATTCAAACCATCAGTACGTATCACTGAGTCACCATGGCAACGCACAGTAAGAGGGAGAGATCTTGATACATAACCTGAAAGTGCAACAGAAACCGTCAGCACAAAGAACAAACAGGTCTAAACTGACTTTAACAAAACAAAACTGGTAACTTAAGCAACAATAAATATTGTATTTTAAACCAGAATATCAGAGTCTCATGGCTGATTTAAATCCTGAACTTTAAAAAAAGAAGAACCCACGATGATCATGATGGTTAGTAATCTGTTTTCATTTGTTTTTGAGAAATTGGCCAACTTTTACTATTATTGTATTGTATTTTTTTTGTTAGACAAAATATAAACGTGTGTTTAGACTGCTGTTTTCGCCAGGGAAATGTAAACAAAGATGACAAACAATCAAAAACAACAGCTTGTATCTAAATCCTTAAACATTAACAAAAGTACAACTTTTCCTTCAGTGGATAGTAAAAAATAATAAAAGGATGCTCTTGCTGCTGCAACCATGTTCACGTTTATTTGTTTCTATTTAATGTGAACTGGGGTCCGCTTCACAAAGCAGGTTTAGTGAGAACTCTGAGTCTGTTAACCCTGAAATGAGGGAAACTCTGAGTTTTCCGTTTCACAAAGGGAGGTAACTCAAACCAGAGAAAGAGAGGTAACTCTAGCCTGTTTCACAAAGAGAGGTAACTTAAGCTCTCGGTCAGTTACCGTAGTAACAGACGCTCTGAATCTAACCTGGTCGGGACCAGGTTTATTTCAGCGAACCTGGAGTTTCTCTCCGTCTCCTCCCTCAGTGGCGTCAATTCAGCCAATGGGTCTTTACGCAATTGCATCCGTTTTCTGCACCACGGACAGCAAGCGGCAAAGTTAGAGAGCAGAAAAGGCGTATCTGACAAACGCAACGTATTTTATTCACTATGTCAGTGTAACAATATCACAGGGACATCCCAGTTTAACTTCAAACAGTTAAAGTCCAAATGCAAAAAGGAGAGGGAGAGTAAAAAAAAGTCAAATATTTCCCTTAAACAGATGTATGAGGATTTATATCTTACTTTGAGATGAACTTGCATAATTAATCCATCAGTGGCTAACAGCCTCGTTAATATCTTCTGGACCCATCACTTGCCTTCTTTCTTTTTTTTTATTGCGTGGTTGTCTGCTTCATTTTAATTTTTGTAAGTTAGGGTGCTTTCACACCTGTGGCCCGTTTGTTTTGTTCCGATTCAGGGGCTGAACCGATACAGTTGTTCCGTTTCTCGTTCGTGGGGTTTGTGTTCACAAGGCAAACGTCTGTACCGTTTCAAAGCTGTTAACAAATTCCATGCGCGAACCAGCTGCTCTTTGATTGGTCAAATGAACGCGGAAGGAGTTTCCTCTTCCGCACCCCGGGATAAACGACACGCCCCTTTCAGCGCAGCGCAGACTGCAGCCGTTGGCTTTGGCTGATTTATGGTTCCGCGTTACACCAACGCAGAGCCTACGGCATAGAGTACGGCGTAGGCTCTGCGTCGATTTAACGCGGAACCATAAATCAGGCTTTACCCATTCATTTATGTGCGCTCGGCGCAGAGCGGAGCCCGGCAGCGGACGAGAGGGCGCCTGCTGCAGCCGGGTTTGGGCTGCGCAAACCCTGCCCGAATTGAACATTGTTTAATTTCAAACAAAGTTTAATTTGTGCCGTGCTGGGAAGACATCTCGCACGGAGAGGAGTTGGTGGAGGCTGGACCGACTCCTCTCCTTGCGCCGCGGCAGCACACACACAATGAATGGAGTTGTGTCGGTTGCTGTGTGGATCATGTTCTCAGTCCAAATAAAAAAAATGAACCGTTTCAGGTCTCGATTGGAATCGGGCCGAGACCACCTCTTCTAGGTGATCTCGGAACGCTTGTTTTGTACCGTTTCAGAGCGCGATTGCTGTGTTCACATATACCAAACGTTCCGATCTTTAGGGGGAAGCGTTCCCTGTATCGGAACAACTGCTTGAAACGGTACAGGTGTGAAAGCACCCTTAGTAACACTGCAGAGCGCACTTTTTTTTTTTACTTTATTTAAAACTTTATTTAAAAGTTCCAATTACAGTCAGAACATTGACCATGGACAGTCAGGCATCAAGGAATTAAATAAACAAATACAGTATGAGACATAAAGTGGATGAAGTGCACAAGTCATTACATAAGTAACATAAATATAATAAAATAAATCAATTTAAATAAAAAGAAAGAAAATGGCAGGACATATTATATCTGCAGAGCGCACTAAAAACGAGATTGATAGAGACCACTGTCGTCAGGGACGCTGGGACATTTCAAGATATGAGGGGGGGTACAAGTGTTGGGATAGATAATACCTACTGAAATCCATCATGTTGTTCTGATATGCATTTGTAGTTATTTTATATGTATGAAGTAATAGAATACATCAATACAAATAGATACAGAGTAATTCCATAAATGTATTTAAAAAAAAACATTTACATTCTCCCCTGAAGCCGAGGTGTGGCAGCTGCCGTACCCAATTGACGGCCCTGATCTAATTGACAATAAAATTTCATTTTTTTTTTCAAAATATGCTCTCATACTCGCCATACGCACGTATTAACACTTCTAACTCCAGTGGCGTGAAGTATGTGGATCTTCAGATGCAAACTAACGTTTCCTCAAAGGGATTTTGTAAATTGAAAAGATAAATAAAGTTAAAAAGAAAAAAAAGAAAATGTATGTCGCTCTTTTGTGTCGCCGGTTGCCATGGTGAATCCTTGTATCAGCGATCTACTGATGATGGCTTTTTATTTCCCTCACGCTCGCGCTTAACTCCCGGTGAAACTACTTAGAGTTGAGTAAATTACCTCAAATCCGCTGTTCTGGAACCGAAAACTCAGAGTTTCCGATCTCAGAGTAGATCAACTAAGAGTTCAGGATTAGACTCAGAGTTTGTTGAACCTGCTTTGTGAAACGGACCCCTGGCCCTTTAAGAAGAATTTCCCAGCTTTGTTTACAGTCGACATGGAGTTCCAGAAACACGCAGTGCATCCGAAATGTCATACTAAACAGTAAAGTATACTTAAAGGGGACCTATTATGGCATCTAATACCTATTTTAAACAGGCCTTGGATGTCTTAAAAACAAGCTTTTGATTGTTTTTGCTAAATAAATTAGAAATTCAGCCTCTGAACCATGTCTTTATCTTCCCAGTCTCTAACCTCATTATCTATGCGGAATTCTGAGTGGGCGGGGCTATGATAATGAGGCACTGTGCTAATTGGCTGCCTGAATGACGAATACACCGCTACGGAAAAATGGAGGAAGCTCCGGCCGGTGGAGTTACACTGTGTCCTAACTGCATGCGATGCATACAGGACTCAGACCCTTAGTCCTGTTTCATGTGGTGAACGGAGTTGAAATGACCTTTTATCACGATGAACAGTTTTCAGGACGAGTCCAGAGCGACAGAGATGCTCTGAGAGAGGGACGACTAAGACTCCACATGTCCAGACTCAGGACTGAGGACTCAGGACAGTACTGGTGTAGACTGGACACAGAGTCTGGATGGGGGTCTGCCAGCTGTGAAGTCCTCGTCTCTGGTAAGTCCTCTCAGTAGAAGTTGATGAAACAGATGATTCTCACTGTTGGACTGACTGTGGTCTGAAAGTGGACCTGAGACACTGGAGCCAACATTCACCACTGTGTTATGTAATGTGTGAGTGTCAGGAAGTTTCTTAGTCGAAGTGGATCCTCTGATAGAGCCCCTAGTTTAACTATGTGAGTGTACAAAAAGTGGATAAAAAGGTCTTTTTTAATCTCCATATCAGTCCACTACAAATGTTGTATTTGTGTCCACAGCAGCCATAACTGTCCTCCTCACGGTGACACTAGTAAATCCAACAGAGTTAAAACAGGAAGGACAATCCTGCACCAGCAGCTCTTTTAATCCACTTTTTGTACACTCACAAAGATGAAATTGTCCTGATTTTTCCGGTTCAACTAGAAGCAGTTGTCTCATTAATTCTGGACATGAGCTGATTGTAAAACATGTGAACTTTGTTGTGACTTCTTTTTCAGCAGCTGCTGATCTTCCACCTCAGACACCAACGATGATCCCAGAACAAGAACATAAGGAGAAGAAGAGTTTCTACGTTGGAATGGGAGTAGTTACATCAGCTATTGTGGTTATTTGTTTTATAGGTTTAATTAAGAAAAGGAGGAAAAAATTGACGTTTTTATTTATTTTATTTATTTATTGTTGGTGCTGATGAAATGTACTGTCAGTGAAGACAAATCTATGGGATAAATAAAAATAAATCTAAAATCTTTAAGACACTGTTGTATAACTGAAAAGTAATAGGTTAATAATTTTGATAAACAATCAAAAAAACAATTTGCCTTGTACATTCAAATTGTTCTTCAAGTCATTTTGTAATTTCTGGTTCTTCATTTTAAACTTTTTCCATGATTTTTAATATCAGTTTCTTGTGTGTTAAATAGAACTTCTTTTAATATCAAAAGGAAAAGTTCAGATGTGACATATTTTAGAGAAACATGTTAAAATAAATCACTTTTATTTTTATCTGATCATCAGAGGAAGTTGTTACTAGCCGTGTATAAATATTATTTTCACTCGTCAGTATTTTACTGTTCAGGTGAAATAAAGAACCGCCGGGTTACAAGATGACAGATCTGCTGACAACAATGGCCAAATACACCTGGGGTTATTATGGTCTGTACGTAGTTTCTCCATGTGAGCATTTTAGTGAATAAAAGACAGTTACAAGTTTATTTCCTTTACCAACTAATAAACACCAGACTGGTTGTTCTGACACCAGCTGATTGAACTGAACTGAACTGGGTTGAAAACATAAAGGAAAACACATATTTTGATGCAGAACCTCTTTTATTATTTATCTTTGACCTGATATGGATTAAATATACAAGTGAACATCTAAAACTGCTTCATGACAAAGTGTTTTATCAAACTGGTCCAGAGCAGAGTCTCCATGAACAGAGAAACAGGAGACGGAAGCAGCAGTGTCTCCTTGTGTCCACTAGAGGGAGACAAAGTCTCTCCAGTCAGACTAGATGTTGGTACTCGGAGCTGGAAAGTCTGAACTTTGGTCTCATCGTGACTCTCCAGCTCTGTGTCCCTCACAGGGAGAATCCTCATGTTTATGACTCTCAGGCTGTTAGTTTATGCTGTATTTATGTCACACTTGCTTTATTATCTGTTTGTGCTTCCATGAATATGTCTGTAAAAGCTAGCGATTATTAAAGACACAGAACAAAACAATCTACTGTCCTACAAGCGTTTGACCAAATATATCAGGGTAGTTTTGAAGAGTTCTTGAGCAAAAGAACAAACACTAGACCATTAAAGAACTCTGTTACTAGTAAGAGTAAAAGTATGTGATTAAAATTTGTAAATGAAACTGAATAAACGGGGCACGGTGGCGCAGCAGGTGAGTCATTCTATAATTAGGGGTACATTTCATATCAACCAAAAGTGACAAAATCACTTTTCTTTTTTGATAAATAATCTAGTTGTTTCCATAATATACCCCCTAAATGTGCTAAATTCATTAATTGCCAAGCTTAAACTCTAATTACATATTAAATATTTTAATGAAAATAAACATTGGACTCATTATTTTGTCAACCGTGTTACGGACAAATGTCGTGTTATATACAACAAGAACTAGGTACTACACATTTGATAATACAGTTGTTTGAAAGGTTTTGAGTCTATTCACCAGGGGTTTTAAGGTTGCCTGTCTAACTGATTTAAAAATATGAATTTTGAGCTTCATAATGGACATTCTATGGGATGTTATCAAGAGGGATTCATATTTTTTTCAAAATAAATGCATATTACACTGAATTTAGAGTTATTCACCAATCTTATGTAATACCTCCCTCTCTACAGATATCCCCCATCTTTTTTGTTACAGTTTAGTCAATATTTAAAAGATATATGACACAAAAACCATTCATAACACAGTTGACAGGCAAAAATTACTATGTAATTAGGCAACTCCTATGTAATTACTATGTAATGTCTGTGTTATAACAATAGTTCATGAATGTTTTTTTATCAACAACACTCAATATAAACATAAAAAATTACAATAAACTGCCAACATTGTCAACCGTGTTAATCCCCTGTCAACTGTGTTACAGTTGGGTAACACAGGTGGGTAACACAGTTGACAGGTAACACAGTTGACATTTCGGCCATTTTAGGGCCTTGTGCTAACTGCAGACCTTGGACCTGTCACTACATGGCCTTGATCAACTCATGTTTTTATACAGTTTCTCTGTATTTTTGTAAAAATAACATGTAAAGCAAGTTCACAAGAACATGTTGATAACACAGTTGACGATCAATTAACCCACTCTATGTGCACACAATAATATTGATGAAATATTGAAGAGGAGGAGTAGAAATTTACCACACTGTCTTCAAATCTCCCTCCCTGAAGGAAGGGACATCATATAATTTTGGACATGTGACTTTGGAGCAAACCATTGCTGATTTATAGGGGTTTTTTCAATGGGTAACACAGTTGACAGAGATTTCTCGGACACACACAAAGTGGATGATTTAATGTACATGCATGAACCAAATAGTTTTTAAAACACCTTTCTCATATTTTAATGATTATTTTGAACAAATAATTATGGAAATTAAATACAAAAAAATGTATTTTAGTGTTAATCTGAAGAGCCAAACCTGACATTTAGCAAATCGGACAGCACAAAAACAACAAAATCCAGTATAGAATAAGCATTTTTTTTTAAATAAATGATGGAATCTGTTGACATTTTTGTATTAAATAAAAGAGAAATGTGCCCTGATATAAAGTTGATCATTGCTTTAAGTGAATATTTAGTAAAATTGATAAATACAGCCCATGGACATGACATGTACCCCTAATTATAGAATGACTCAGGTAGTGCAGCCGTCTCCCAGCAAGAAGGTCCTGGGTTCGATTCCCGCCGGGGACGCTGTGGGCGTTGAAGTGCGTGTTAGTTCCCCCATGACTTCAGTGCCCACACCCTGGGTGGGGTTGGAGAAAGGGCCTTTCTGTGTGGAGTTTGCATGTTCTCCCCGTGTTCCCTTGGGTAGCTAATGGGAGCTACCCTCACAAAAACATGCACACAGTCCTGGGCTATACATGCCCCCTCTGGCCAACCGGGGCGCCAGATGGGGTGGGGAGGAATAACGTGATCCTTCCACGCGCTACGTCCGGCCGGAGAAACCCCACCCTGTCTGGTGAAAAGATGCGGCCTGCTCACTCCTCAGGTTAAGGAGGAGACCTGAGCTCAGTGCAGGAACTCCCGGGGTTGGTAGATGGAGCAATGCCCAGGACTGTTAGGTAGGAGCACTGGGTGATAAAATGGGGAAAAAAACCGGGATAAAAACATTTAAAAGAAAAACTGAATAAATGAGTTTTATAAGAGTCACAACCAGGATCAACAACCGAGAGAAGAACCAGGACCAGAGGACAAGTAGAACACAACCAGGAATGGATGGATGATAGATAGATAGATAGATGGATAGATGGGTGGATGGAGGTATATTACCCCCCTCCTCATTTGCTTCTTTGTCCTCCTAATCAGGTTTTTCTGTACGAGTGTTAAAAACACCCAAACGGTCTGACTGACCGAGGCGGGGGTTGGGGGGTTGGGGGGGCTTTTCAGTTGCTGTAAACGTGTGTGTTTTTGTATTCTGAGCTCCAACATGGAAGTTGTTGGAGATCTGCAGTTACTGTCTTCAGGTCTTCAGCATCCGTCCGTCCTGCAGTCCGTCCTGTTGTGGACTGAATTCGAGAGCCGAGTGACGGGGACCAAGCAAGGCTCCAACGAAGGGGGGGCTCAGTCTAAACCCTGGTTCCTCTCCATCCGTCTACCAGGTACTTTGTGATCATATTTCTACACATGTGCATGTTTGTCAGAGGAAAAACTCTGCACATTTCCACCACTGAACTTCCCTGGGAGGTCGTCAGCCGATCATCCATAGAAGTGGAGACGAGGTCCAGTACAAGCAGGACAGAAACCGCCCCACAAAGTAGGTCCAGTCAGTTCAGGAGCTGCAAGAAACTGAGAAATAGCTCAGTTAACGAGCCCTCGTTGGTCTGGAGAGACCTCCAGTACATCACCATCTACAGGAGAACCCCCCCTTTAGAGACCATTCAACTGCAGATGAGCTGAACTGCTTCTCCTGCCGGTCTGAAAGAACCTCCTTCACACCTCCCACCAACACAAAAGGACGACACCATCTCCTGCTGGCCCACACGTCCCATCAGAACCCCCAGTTCACTAAACACTTGTCGGCTCTTTCACGGCCAGATGATGTTCCTCTCCACTGCTCTCCCCTTGTCTTTGAAAAGAAGATTGATGTTGGAACGATATTCTGCTGCAGCTTCTATCCTCCAAGAGAACAAGATGGAACCACCTGAAATTTACCATTTCATCAAAAGCTAAAGACGTGCTCTTAAAAAACAATGAACCACATCTGCCAATATAAAGAATTAATGCACCTTAGGCACGGTATTGATTTAAATGGATATAAAACTAGTAAAAGTGGATTCAAAACTCAGAGACAACTTTATTTTCTTCAATTGTTTCTGCTTTATTTTGGGAAGTATTTTACCACCGGTGGGATCATAATTTGTTGCTGTCAACTTTAAACTATAATAATATCCAATTTTTCACCTTTACAAAGAACTCAAAACTGGAATTTCTGTTGAATAATTTCATAATTTCGGATAAATATATTTTATAAAGGTGTAAATTAATGAATGGTTCCCCATATTTCCTAATATGTTTTAAAAGAACTTGCTATTTATTGAAACACCGTAAAAGGCTTAAAATCTGAAAATGAATTAATTCGATTTCTCTCATTCAGACCCCAGATTATTATATTTACGTTTTATTTGGTATTATTATCAATATTTAATCAATGTTTACAGTTTATTTATAACTTTCCTTTTTATATTTTACCATTTCAACATTTTATGTTGTCTGTGTTGTGTTGGTCTGTGAGGTTTAAAGGCTTTTGGAAACTGCTTGTAAGTTTTGTCTGGACTATAAAGGTTTAAAAAAGGGATTTTTTTACGGAACCAGAACTGTAGAAATGTCTTTGTTTTTTATTTTCTTTTTTTAAGTGTAGACAATGAAACTATAACTGCCATGAAATAAAGTGACTCTTTCATTCGACAACAACATATCAGTTAATTTTATTTGTAATTTACGACGAGAAAAGTTTGAATTTTGGCGGGAACTTGCTGCGGGAGAAGAAAGGACGTGACGTCACTTCCGGTGACGGCTCGGCGCTTATAAACCCCGCAGGTCGCGGGTTCGAGCCCAGTGCGGTAAAGCGGACTGACGGACTTGCAGCTCTCTGAACTAAAACGAACTTTTTGAGGAGAAATGTCGGAGAAAAGAGTTGAAGTGGACGGAGAAATGATCTGTTGTTCCATCTGTCTGGATCTACTGAAGGATCCGGGGACGATTCCCTGTGGACACAACTACTGCATGGACTGTATTAAAACCCACTGGGATGGAGAGGATGGGAGGGGAACCCACAGCTGTCCTCTGTGCAGGAAGACCTTCACGCCCAGGCCCGTCCTGGTGAGAAACAGCATGTTAGCAGAGTTAGTGGAGGAGATGAAGAAGACTGGACTCCAAGCTGATCTCTGCTATGCTGGACCTGAAGATGTGACCTGTGATGTCTGCACTGGGAGGAAGGTGAAAGCTGTCCAGTCCTGTTTGGTCTGTCTGGCCTCTTACTGTGAGAAACATCTCCAACCTCACTATGATGCTCCTGCTTTTCAAAAACACCAGCTGGTGGATCCCTCCAAGAAGCTCCAGGAGAACATCTGCTCTCTCCACCATGAGGTGATGAAGATCTTCTGTCGTACCGATCAGCAGAGTATCTGTTATCTGTGTGCAATGGATGAACATAAAGGTCATGAAACAGTTGCAGCTGCAGCAGAAAGATGTGAGAAGCAGAAGGAGCTGGAGGTGAGTCGACAACAAATCCAGCAGAGAATCCAGGACCGAGAGAAAGGCGTGGAGCTGCTTCAGCAGGAGGTGATTCTGATTTTATTTATTTATTCAGCACTGTATAAAAAACAGAACAAGTAACATACAAATGTAAAAAAGAGATTGGTAATAAGCTCGGCTGAGGCAAAAAGCCCAAAGACAATCTCTTTGGTCTGGCTTTTATGTAGCATCAAATTTTATAGTTTTATTCTGTTTAACATTTTTTAAAGGTACCTGTTTTATTTATTTATCTATTTCTTTTAATGTTTTTATTATTATATTTTATTGTTGTGGATTGATTATTTTTTAACCTTAATCCTTGAACTTTTATCTTTTTTTTTTTTTATTAACTATATTGTATGTCAGTTGGTCTCCCAGATTTTATTTTTTTTGTTTATTATGCTTATTTTTCAGTCAAAATGTCAAAGTACTTTGTATTTCATTTACCTGGATGAAAGGTGCTATATAAACAAAATTTGATTGATTGATTGAAGGGGCTTAAATATGAGGCCTCTACCTGTAAAATACAGCAAAAGATTGTACAAATATTTAAAACATGCAGAATACATGATTGCAGTCTAAAAACAAAGACAAAGCAAAAAACAGAAGTAGATAGATTTAGATATTTTTTTACAGACATGGTTGATGTGGTTTCTCCAGCTAAAACTGTCATGGATAATTACACCAAGGAAGGTTGTTGATGTAACCTGAGTGAGCGGGTCATCTCCTATAGACAGACCACTGTTAGATTTACAATATGTTTTATTTTTTGATGTAAATATAATAAATTTTTTTTTTTTTTTTTTTAATATTCAGTGATAGTTTGTTAAGTTTAAACCATTTTGAAATGTTTTCTAAATCATGGTTACCCTTTCCCATTAGAGATGAAAAATCATGTGAAATAAATAAGTTTGTATCATCGGCATAAAGTACAGGAAACAAGGAGGACAAGGCTGCGGCCAAATCATTTATATAAATCTAAAATAACAGGGGCCCGAGTATAGACCCCTGGGGGACCCCGCATTTTCTGATTCTCTGATGATTTACCATCAATGATAACACATTGCTGATGGTTATGAATATAATTGAAAAGCCACACATGAGTGATTCCAGCAAATCCATAGTGTAATAATTTTTGAAGAAGAATATCAAAATTAACAGAAAAGCTTTGGATAAATCAAGAAAGATTCCCAAAGCGTATTCATTATTATTGATTGCAGTGTGAATTTTATCAACCAACTGAAGTATAGCCATTTCTGTAGAATGATGTTTCCTAAATCCATATTGGTGTTGTTTATACAGGTGGAGGACATCAACGTCTCTGCTGATAAAGCAGTGGAGGACAGTGAGAAGACCTTCAACGAGGTGATCCGTCTCCTCCAGAAAAGCAGCTCTGATGTGAAGCAGCAGGTCAGATCCCAGCAGGAACATGAAGTGAGTCGAGTCAAAGATCTTCAGGAGAAACTGCAACAGGAGATCACTGACCTGAAGAGGAGAGAAGCTGAGCTGGAGAAGCTCTCACACACAGAGGACCTCAACCAGTTCCTCCACAACTACCCCTCACCGTCACCCCTCAGTGGCTCCACACTCTCATCCAGCATCCAGATTCGTCCTCTCAGGTACTTTGAGGACGTGACAGCAGCTGTGTCAGAGACCAGAGAGAAACTACAGGACCTTCTGAGAGAGACGTGGACAAACATCTCACTGTCAGTGGCTGAAGTAGATGTTTTACTGTCGGAACCAGAACCAAAGACCAGAGATGGATTCTTGAAACATTCTCAAGACATCACTCTGGATCCAAACACAGCTCACAAACATCTGTTTATATCTGATGCCAACAGAAAAGTGACTTTAATGAAAAAAGAACTGTCTTATTGTGATAATCCAGGCAGATTCACTAATTGGTGGCAAGTGCTGAGTAAGCAGAGTATGAGTGGACGGTGTTACTGGGAGGTGGAGGTGAGAGGAGAAGCAGTTTGTGTTGCAGTGGCGTACAAGAACATCAGCAGAGCGGGGAACCTGCAAGGTTGTGGGTTTGGATATAACCAGGAATCTTGGGCGTTACAATGTTACACAGACGGTTACACACTGCGGTACAACAACATTAAAACTCCTGTTTCAGGTCCTCCTTCCTCCAGAGTTGGAGTGTACCTGGACCACGGAGCTGGTCTTCTGTCCTTCTACAGCGTCTCTGAGACCATGACCCTCCTCCACAGAGTCCAGACCACATTCACCCAGCCGCTCCACGCTGGACTCTGGCTTTCATATCGTGGAGCGTCTGTTGAGGTCGTGAAGTTGAAGTAGACGGAAGTTATTCCAGAAACAACTGCTCGACATGTGGACTTTAGTTTCAGTTCATCTTTATGTTTGAGTTTGTTTTGGTGGCTCCTTCCTGTGTCTCCGTGGAGGTTTTCTCTGTCCAGGATTATTTTTTCACCCACGGAGAATTGTGTTATTTTCTGTAATATGTCAACATACTGAAACTTTATGACCGTTAAAGATGAATAAAGCTGCTTATTTTGATCCTCAGTCTCATTGTATTATCTATAAATATCTTCTAATTATCTGGGGAGAAAAGGATTATATTGCTGCCAACAGTGTTATTAATAAAGAGTTGTTAATAATTGTCTTACGATAATTATTAATAAAGATTACTTATAAAAATGAATGAATCAAAGCGGGGCACCACCTGACTTATCAGTGACTACGTTTACTTGCAGTCGATAACCCTTTTCTAACCCGAAAATTAGCAATAACCTGGTTTTGCACGGCCATGTAAAGACCAAAAACCCCTTTTGAATAACCGGAATTTGCTCATATTCAGGTTTTTAATAACCCCTAATTTAATATGACCCCTGTACTCCTTTTCTAACCCGAATATTTGGTCATGTAAACGCCTAACGGGATATCCCCATCACAAGGAACAGGAAATTGTTTTCTGCGCATGTTCTTTTCACAAGGAATCTTGCTCTTTTGAGTCCATGAAGATCTTATAAACATGGCGAAACGCAAGCCCAGG